>NC_041383.1:404812084-404829342 GCF_002162155.2 Triticum dicoccoides
GCGGTGCGGGCCGGTGTGGGTGGGGGATGGCAACGGAGGGGAGGGGGCGGGGGGACTGGGCGACGTGAAAGGGGTAGCGGGGGTGCAGTGGAGGTCAGAGCGCCGCAGGGGAGGGGTGCGGGGTGGTGGGCCGGCCGGCTACGGCAGACGGGGTCGGCAGCGGTGGCGCAGGTGTGGGTGGGGAGGGAATGAGAGAGTAAAAGAAGAGAGAGAGGATGGGGGTGGGACGGTCGTTAATGTACCCGCCTCTTTGTCGTCCGTTGGCAGATGGCAAAGAGGTGGGGCTAGCGGGCTGTAGTTGGTTAAACAATAACTGGACCCACCCACCTCTTTGCCGTCTGCTAGCAGACGGCAAAGAATTGGCAGATGGCAAAGACCTCCTTGTCGTCCGTTTTCTTGTGTCTGACGGCAAAGACCTTCTTTGTCGTCAGCCAGCAGACGGCAAAGACCTTCTTTGCCGTCAGCCAGCAGACGGCAAAGAGTTGGCAGACGAAAAATAAGCTAATTCTAGTAGTGACATATCATATTCAGTGATCCATAAGTTTTATGTAGGATTTTATGACTAACCATGCAATTGACCAATTCGTGTTGACTCTCTAAATAGATATAAGTGAAGCAAGAGAGTTTAATTCTTTCTACAAAATACCATGCTCTAACAAATATAAGTGAAGCAAAAGTGCATTCTACAAATAACGGCTTTCTAGGTGAAGAGAAATAGGAAATCCAAACTTCAAATGATATAAGTGAAGCATATGAAGAATCCTATAAAGCCATACTCAAAAGATATAAGTGAAGTGCAATGAGCATTCTATAAACCAAGCATGAACTATATCATACAAGCATGGTGCATGAAAGAAAACTGAAAACTAAATGCAAAAGATGCTCCAAGATTTAGACATATCACGTGAACGAAACGAAGACGGAAACATACCGATACTTGTTGAAGAAAGATGGGATGCCTTCCGGGGCATCCCCAAGCTTAGATGCTCGAGTCTCCTTGAATATTTACTTGGGGTGCCTTGAGCATCCCCAAGCTTGAGCTCTTGCCTCTCCTCCTTATCTTCATATCGAGACCTCCTCGATCTTTGATCACTTCATCCACACAAAACTCAACAGAAAGCTCGGTAAGATCCGTTAGTATAATAAAGCAAATCACTACTCTAAGTATTGTTGCAAACCAATTAATATTTTGTTTTTGCGTTGTATCTACTGTAATATAACTTTTCCATGGCTTATACCACCGATAGAATCGATAGTTTCATCAAAACAAGCAAAACAATGCATCAAAAATAGAATATGTCTAAAACATGACAGTCTGTAGTAATCTGAACATCTACCATACTTATGGTACTTCAAAAAATCTAAAAAAATAGGATGAAAATAAATTGTATAGAAATAGTTTGCAGAAAGTTTCAGAACCTTTTGACATTCCAGTAAAAACTGAAAATTCACGCACTACAGCCAAAGTTTCTGTTTCTGCACCGCACATACCAACAAGCAATCTAATCATCCTAAAGGCAAACCTTGGCACAATAATTTTACAATACAAAGGATTTGTACAAGGGAATACTTATTTTTGTTGAAAAGTTTCTGTAATTCAGATTCACAAAGTTTTCATGGGCATGAACAAAGTTCAAGGAGCTCCGCCACTTTAACAATGCTCGTCTTTCTCATTTTCACTTTCTTCTTGTGAAGTTTTAAGTTCCCCTCTATATTTTTTTTTGTTTTTAAACTTTATAAAAGCACTCAATAGAAATAAATGACTCTCTAAAACTTCCGGGTTGTCTCCTTGGCAGCGCTTTCTTTAAAGCCATTAAGCTAGGCATGAAGTGCTCAAGTAATGGATCCACCAGGATCCTAAGGTATATCAAAGCCAATTTTAATTAGCAATGATTTGGCATTTAGTAGTGAGCACAAAGCAACATATATCATGCAATGACGAAGTCTAACCCTCTTCCTGTGCATCGGCATGTCATACAACAACAATAAATGCACATCAAGTAAAGGCCAATACATAGCATAAGCAGTTTCTTGCCATTTTATCATAGATCGCACCATATCTAATAAAGTACAGTTACAACGTTTGGACACACCATTATGCTATGGTGTTCCAGGTGGCATGAGTTGTGAAACAATTCCACGTTGTTTTAAATGAAGGCCAAACTCGTAACTCAAATATTCCCCTCTGCGATTAGATCGTAGAAACTTTATTTCCTTTTTACGATGATTCTCCACTTCTCTCTGAAATTCTTTTAACTTTTCGAAAGTTTCAGACTTGTGTTTCATTAAGTAGATATACCCATATCTGCTCAAATCATCTGTGAAGGTTAGAAAATAACGATACCCACTGCATTCCTTAACACTCATCGGACCGCATACATCGGTATGTATTATTTCCAATAAGCCATTGGATCACTCCATTGTTCCGGAGAACGAATATTTAGTCATCTTTCCCATGAGGCATGGTTCGCAAGTATCAAATGATTCATAATCAAGTGATTCCAAAAGTCTATCTGCATGGAGTTTCTTCATGCGCTTTACACCAATATGACCTTAACGGCAGTGCCACAAATATGCTGCACTATCATTATCAACTTTGCATCTTTTGGCATCAATATTATGAATATGTGTATCACCACAATTAAGATTCAACAGAAATAGAACACTCTTCAAGGGTGCACGACCATAAAAGATATTACTCGTATAAATAGAACAACCATTATTCTCCAATTTAAATGAATAATCGCCTCGCACTAAACAAGATCCAGATATAATGTTCATGCTCAACGCTGGCACCAAATAACAATTATTCAGGTCTAAAACTAATCCCGAAGGTAGATGTAGAGGTAGCGTGCCGACGGCGATCACATCAACTTTGGAACCATTCCCAACGCGCATCATCACCTTGTCCTTAGACAATCTTCATTTAATCCATAGCTCCTGTTTCGAGTTACAAATATGAGCAACTGAACCAGTATCAAATACCCACGCGCTACTACGAGCATTAGTAAGGTACACATCAATAACATGTATATCAAATATACCTTTGTTCACTTTGTCATCCTTCTTATCCGCCAAATACTTGGGGCGGTTCTATTTCCAGTGACCCGTCCCTTTGTAGTAGAAGCACTCAGTTTCATGCTTGGGTCCAGTTTTGGGTTTCTTCCCGGGAGTGGCAACTTGCTTTCCATTCTTCTTGAAGTTCCCTTTCTTTCCCTTGCCTTTTTTCTTGAAACTAGTGGTCTTATTAACCATCAACACTTGATGCTCCTTCTTGATTTCGCCCTACGCAGCTTTGGGCATTGCGAAGAGCTCGGGAATTGTTTTATCCATCCCTTGCATATTATAGTTCATCATGAAGCCTTTGTAGTTTGGTGGCAGTGGTTGGAGAATTCTGTTAATAACACTATCATCTGGAAGATTAACTCCTAGCCGAGTCAAGTGATTATGAATCCAGACATTCTGAGTATGTGTTCATGACAGAACTATTCTCCTCCATCTTGCAGCTATAGAACTTGTTAGAGATTTCATATATCTCAACTCGGCTATTTGCTTGAAATATTAACTTCAACTCTTGGAACATCTCTTATGCTCCATGACGTTCAAAACGTCTATGAAGTCCCGATTATAAGCCGTAAAGCATGGCACACTAAACTATAAAGTAGTCATCAACATGCGACTGCTAGGCGTTCACAATGCCCGTGGTTGCTAGAAGGGGTGGCACACCTAGCGGTGCATCAAGGGCATAATTCTTCTGTGCACCAATGAGGATAATCCTCAAGTTATGGACCCAGTCCATGGAGTTGCTACCATTATCTTTCAACTTAGCTTTCTCTAGGAACGCATTAAAATTAAGGGGAACGGTAGCACGTGCCATAGATCTACAACATAGATATGCAAATACTATCAAGACTAAGTTCATGATAAATTAAGTTCAATTAATCAAATTACTTAAGAACTCCCACTTAGATAGACATCCCTCAAGTCATCTAAATGATACATGATCCAAATCAACTAACCCATGTCCGATCATCACATGAGATGGGGTAGTCATAAATGGTGAACATCTCTATGTTGATCATATCTACTATATGATTCACGTTCGACCTTTCGATCTCCAGTGTTCCGAGGCCATGTTTGTACATGCTAGGCTCGTCAAGTTTAACCCGAGTATTCCGCATGTGCAAAACTGTCTTGCACCCGTTGTATGTGAACATAAAGCCTATCACACCTGATCATCACGTGGTGTCTCAGCATGACTAACTGTTGCAACGGTGCATACTCAAGGAGAACACTTATACCTTGAAATTTAGTTAAGGGATCATCTTATAATGCTACCGTCGTACTAAGCAAAATAAGATGCATAAAAGATAAACATCACATGCAATCAAAATATGTGACATGATATGGCCATAATCATCATGTGCTTTTGATCTCCATTTCCAAAGCATCGCCATGATCTCCATCGTCACCGGCTCGACACCTTGATCTTCATCATTGCGTTGTGGTCGTCTCACCAACTATTGCTTCTACAACTATCGCTAACGCATAGTGATAAAGTAAAGCAATTACATGGCGTTTGCATTTCATACAATAAAGATACAACCATAAGGCTCGTGTCGGTTGCCGATAACTTTTACAAAACATGATCATCTCATACAATAATGTATATCACATCATGTCTTGACCATATCACATCACAACATGCCCTGCAAAAACAAGTTAGACGTCCTCTACTTTGTTGTTGCAAGTTGTACGTGGCTGCTACGGGCTTCTAGCAAGAACCGTTCTTACCTATGGCACAAAAACCACAATGGTGATTTATCAAGTTTGCTGTTTTAACCTTCAACAAGGACTGGCCGCACTCAAATTCGATTCAACTAAAGTAGGAGAAACAGACACTCGCCAGCCACCTTTATGCAAAACTAGTTGCATGACTATCAATGGAACTGGTCTCATGAACGTGGTCATGTAAGGTTGGTCCGGGCCGCTTCATCCAACAATACCGCTGAATCAAAATAAGACATTGGTGGTAAGTAGTATGACGATCACGACCCACAACTCATTGTGTTCTACTCGTGCATATCATCTACGCATAGACTTGGCTCCGATACCACTGTTGGGAAACGTAGCATGCAATTTCAAAAAGTTTCCTACGCTCACGCAAGATCTATCTAGGACATGCATAGCAACAAGGGGGAGAGCGTGTCTACGTACCCTCGTATACTGTAAGCGTTTCACAATGTGGTTGATGTAGTCGAACTTTCTTTGCGATGCACTGATCGAGCACCGATCGAGTATCGAACATACGGCACCTCCAAGTTCTGCACACGTTCATCTCGATGACGTCCCTCGCCTTCTTGATCCAACAAGATGTCGAGGTAGTAGATGAGTTCCGTCAGCACGACGGCATGGTGACGGTGATGGTGAAGTGATCCGTGCAGGGCTTCGCCTAAGCACTATGAAGATATGACCGTGGGAGTAAACGGTGGAGGGGGGCGCCGCACACGGCTAACAATTGTCTGGCGTGTACTAGGGGGCGTCCCCACATATATATAGGTGGGAGGGAGAGGGGAGAGGCTAGGAGGTGCCCCAAGTAGGATCGAATCCTACTTGGGTTCCTCCTAGGCCGCCCCCTTCCTTATTTATCGGAGGGGAAAGGAAATAGGAGGGAGGAGGGAAGGAAGGGGGAGGCCAAATTCGCCCCTTTCCTTCTCCCTTCCCCTCTTTCTTTCTCTCCTAGTTCGGCCCATATGGGAGGCGCACCAGCCCCAGGTGGCTGGTGTGTTTCCCCTCTTGGCCCATTAGGCCCATATCTTTTGCCAAGGGTGCCCGGAACCCCTTCCGGTGACCCGATATGTACCCGGTACCCTCCGGAACACTTCTGGTGTCCGAATACTATCGTCCTATATATCAATATTTACCTCTCGGCCATTTCGAGACTCCTCGTCATGTCCGTGATCTCATTCGGGACTCTGAACAACATTCGGTCACCAAATCACATAACTCATATAACACTATATCGTCATCGAATGTTAAGCGTGCAGACCCTACGGGTTCGAGAACTATGTAGACATGACTGAGACACCTCTCCAATCAATAACCAATAGAGGAACCTGATGCTCATATTGTCTCCCAAATAGTCTACGAAGATCTTTATCGGTCGAACCATTATGACAGCATACGTAATTCTGTTTGTCCATCGGTACGTTACTTGCCCGAGATTCGATCATCGGTATCTTCATACCTAGTTCAATCTCGTTACCGGCAAGTCTCTTTACTCATTCCTTAATACATCATCCTGCAACTAACTCATTAGTTACTTTGCTTGCAGGGCTTCTTATGATGTGTATTACTGAGAGGGCCCAGAGATACCTCTCCGATACTCGGAGTGACAAATCCTAATCTCGATCTATGCCAACTCAACAAACACCTTTGGAGATACCTGTAGAGCATATTTATAATCACCCAGTTACATTGTGACATTTTATAGCACACAAGGCATTCCTCCGGCATCCGGGAGTTCCATAATCTCATAGTCAAAGGAATAGGTATTTGACATGAAGAAATCAATAGCAATAAAAATGAACGATCAATATGCTAAGCTAACGGATGGGTCTTGTCCATCGCATCATTCTCTTAATGATGTGATCCTGCTATCAAATGACAACTCATGTCCATGGTTAGGAAACCTTAACCATCTTTGATCAACGAGCTAGTCAAGTAGAGACTCACTAGGGACACAATGTTTGTCTATGTATTCACACATGTATTTAGGTTTCCGATCAATACAATTCTAGCACGAATAATAAACATTTATCATGAATAAGGAAATGTAAAATAACAAGTTTATTATGCCTCTAGGGCATATTTCCTTCAGTATATAGGTAGAGTAGGATGAGCATCACAAAAGACAGTTGGTTTTTGCAAAATTATTCAAAATCTTAACTTTAGTTTTCTGCAGAAAGCATTTTAGAGCTACCAATTTGCTAATCTCAGTGACACGGAAGCACTTCACAGAGTCTAAACATGCAGTTTCGGTCAGATCGAGTTGCAGTTCGGTGACTCCCAGATGCTAGGGTTTCACTGAGAAATTGCTTTCGATCTCACCGATCAGTACATTTCAGTTAGACCGATTTATACTTAGTGCAATGGCCTGGGTCAATCGGTGGGACCAAAAACTTCAATTCAGTCGGTCCGTGATGAGTTCGGGGGAAACCTAACTCTAAGATTTTGCATCAAATATATTCTAATAGAGTTTTGTTGTGGATAGGAAGCTTTCAATCGTGGTAAGAATGCAAGCAATAGCTTTATGCATTGAATCGGAAAAAGGAAATTGTACAAAGGGGCTGAACCATACCCTAACTTGGTGATGGCTCGCTACGGCGGCAACAACGGAGGAGATTCCCATTGACAGCGGCGAAGACCTACAACGACAGCGCACAGGTGGAGACGGCGATGATCCGGAGACCAAGAGCAGCAACAATGGGGGGCGCGGGCTCAAGTGTTTGAAGAATTTTCCAAATGTCGGGCCGCGGAGTATAAATACCCATTAGATGTCGATGGCGCCGAGTGGAACATTTCGGTGGCACTGAGATGCAAAACTACTTGCAGTTGCTACAACTCGGTGAGACCGAATTGTTCTAATCGGTGGCACCGAGGTGAAACCTAGATCAACCTAGTGGTTTCGATGGGACCAAATATGAATGAGTTGGTTTGGCCGAAATTCACTAAGAGGTTTTGGAAGTAAGCCCTTGAAGGATCGGTGACTCCGAGTGCTCCTCACTCGGAGAGTTTGAAAAAGACTTGTTCAAATTTTGTGATATATCATGAATAGAATTTGAGAAAAGAAAAAGCATAGATAGCTAGACGGAGTACTTAGGCATTCTTGTCCATCCATTTGGCCAATAAAAACCAAACAATCAGAACTACAGATGGATGTTCTCGAATGGAGAAAATTATGCAACCAACATGCTCACACAATAAGATAACAAATGAAACACGTGACAAAGCATGCACATACACTCTAGCATCTATCGAGCAATTGGCAATGACTAGGTCATCTATATATGAGTATATTGACTGAGGAGTCTGTTGGGGAACGTAGCATGCAATATCAAAAAAATTCCTACGCTCACGCAAGATCTATCTAGGAGATGCATAGCAATAAGAGGGGGAGAGTGTGTCTACGTACCCTCGTAGACAGAAAGCGGAAGCATTTGATAACGCGGTTGATGTAGTCGAACTTCTTCTCACTCTAACCGATCAAGCACCGAACGTACGGGACCTTCGAGTTCTGCACACATTCAGCTTGATGATGTCCTGTTGGAAACATGCCCTAGAGGCAATAATAAAATGGTTATTATTATATTTCCTTGTTCTTGATAATTGTCTATTGTTCATGCTATAATTGTATTAACTGGAAACCGTAATACATGTGTGAATACATAGACCACAACATGTCCCTAGTGAGCCTCTAGTTGACTAGCTCGTTGATCAATAGATGGTTATGGTTTCCTAACCATGGACATTGGATGTCATTGATAACGGGATCACATCATTAGAAGAGTGATGTGATGGACAAGACCCAATCCTAAGCATAGCACAAGATCGTGTAGTTCGTTTGCTAAGAGCTTTTCTAACATCAAGTATCATTTCCTTAGACCATGAGATTGTGCAACTCCCGGATACCGTAGGAATGCTTTGGGTGTACCAAACATCACAACGTAACTGGGTGGCTATAAAGGTGCACTACAGGTATCTCCGAAAGTGTCTGTTGGGTTGGGACGAATCAAGACTGGGATTTGTCCCTCCGTATGACAGAGAGGTATCTCTGGGCCCACTCGGTAATGCATCATCATAATGAGCTCAGTGTGAATAAGGAGTTAGTCATGGGATCATGCGTTACGGAACGAGTAAAGGGACTTGCCGGTAACGAGATTGAACAAGGTATAGGGATATCGACAATCGAATCTCGGGCAAGTAACATACCGATAGACAAAGGGAATTGAATACGGGATTGATTGAATCCCCGGCATTGTGGTTCATTCGATGAGATCATCATGGAACATGTGGGAGCCAATATGGGTATCCAGATCCCGCTATTGGTTATTGGCCAGAGAGGTGTCTCGATCATGTCTGCATGGTTCCCGAACCCGTAGGGTCTACACACTTAAGGTTCGGTGACGCTAGAGTTGTTATGGGAAATAGTATGTGGTTACCGAATGTTGTTCGGAGTCCCGGATAAGATCCCGGACGTGACGAGGAACTCCGAAATGGTCCGGAGGTGAAGATCAATATATTGGACGAAAGGTATTGGAGTCCGGAATTGTTCCGGGGGTACCGGGTGACGACCAGCGTGTCCGAAAGAGATTTCGGAGGCCTCGACAAGCATTGGGGGGCCTTATGGGCCAAGGGGAGGGGCACATCAGCCCACTAAGGGGCTGAGCGCCCCTCCCACCCCTTCTCATGTAACTTGGAGAGTTGGGGGTGCCTCCCCTAGGGCAGCCACCCCTCCCGGCTTGGGGGGCAAGTTTCCTAGGGGTGGGGGCGCCCAAACCCATCTAGGGTTTCCCCTGTGGCCACCGCCCCTCCCCTAGGGAAACCCTAAGGCGCCTCCTCCTCCCCCTTCCCCCTATATATAGTGAGGGAGAGAGAGGGCAGCCGCACCCCTTCCCTGGCGCAGCCCCTCCCTCCTCCAACTCTTCCTTGTCCTCCATAGTGCTTGGCGAAGCCCTACAGGAATACCACAAGCTCCACCACCATGCCATCGTGCTGCCGGAGCTCTCCCTCAACTTCTCCTCTCCCCTTGCTGGATCAAGAAGGAGGAGACGTCCCCGAGCTGTACGTGTGTTGAACGCGGAGGCGCCGTCTGTTCGTCGCTAGATCGGATCTTCCACGATTTGAATCGCCGCGAGTACTACTCCATCAACCGCGTTCTTGTAACGCTTTCGCTTAGCGATCTTCAAGGGTATGAAGATGCACTTCCTTCTCTCTCTCGTTGCTAGCATCTCCTAGAATGATCTTGGTGACATGTAGGAATTTTTTTGAATTATTGCTACGTTCCCCAACAGTGGCATCATGAGCTAGGTCTATGCGTAGATTCTATGCATGAGTAGAACACAAGTAGTTGTGGGCGTTGGTTTGTTCAATATGCTTACCGTTACTAGTATTATATTGATTTGGCGGCATTGTGGGATGAAGCGGCCCGGACCGACCTTACACGTACGCTTACGTGAGACAGGTTCCACCGACTGACATGCACTTGTTGCATAAGGTGGCTAGCGGGCGTCTGTCTCTCCCACTTTAGTCGGATCCGATTCGATGAAAAGGGTCCTTATGAAGGGTAAATAGCAATTGGCATATCACCAGTGTGGCTTTTGCGTAGGTAAGAAACGTTCTTGCTAGAAACACATAGCAGCCACGTAAAACATGCAACAACAATTAAAGGACGTCTAACTTGTTTTTGCGGGGTATGCTATGTGATGTGATATGTCCAAAGGATGTGATGTATGAGATTGATCATGTTCTTGTAATAGGAATCACGACTTGCATGTCGATGAGTATGACAACCGACAAGAGCCATAGGAGTTGTCTTAATTTATGGTATGACCTGCGTGTCATTGAAAATGCCATGTAATTACTTTACTTTATTGCTAACCGTTAGCCATAGTAGTAGAAGTAATAGTTGGCGAGACAACTTTAGGAAGACACGATGATGGAGATCATGATGATGGAGATCATGGTGTCATGCCGGTGACGAAGGTGATCATGCCGTGCCTCAAAGATGGAGATCAAAGGTGCAAGATGATATTGGCCATATCATGTCACTTTATGATTTGCATGTGATGTTTGTCATGTTTACATCTTATTTGCTTAGAACGACGGTAGCATAAATAAGATGATCCCTCACTAAAATTTCAAGAAAGTGTTTCCCCTAACTATGCACCGTTGCGAAAGTTTGTTGTTTCGAAGCATCACGTGATGATCGGGTGTGATAGATTCTAACGTTCGCATACAACGGGTGTAAGCCAGATTTACACATGCAAAACACTTAGGTTGACTTGAAGAGCCTAGCATGTACAGACATGGCCTCGGAACACAAGAGACCGAAAGGTTGAACATGAGTCGTATAGTGGATACGATCAACATGAAGATGTTCACCAATGATGACCATTCCGTCTCACGTGATGATCGGACACGACCTAGTTGACTCGGATCATGTATCACTTAGATGACTAGAGGGATGTCTGTCTGAGTGGGAGTTCACTAAATAATTGATTAGATGAACTTAATTATCATGAACATATTCAAAAGGTCTTTGCAAATTATGTCGTGGATTGCGCTTTAGTTCTACTATTTTAGATATGTTCCTAGAGAAAATTTTAGTTGAAAGTTGACAGTAGCAATTATGTGGACTGGGTCCATAAACTGAGGATTGTCCTCATTGCTGCGCAGAAGGATTATGTCCTTAATGCACCGCTCGGTGTGCTGAACCTCGAGCGTCGTCTGTGGATGTTGCGAAAATCTGACATACACGTTTTGATGACTACGTGATAGTTCAGTGCATAATGTTAAACGGTTTAGAATTGAGGCACCGAAGACATTTTTTGAAACATCGCAGAACATATGAGATGTTCTGAAAACTAAAATTGGGATTTCAGGCTCATGCCCACGTCAAGAGGTATGAGACCTCCGACAAGTTTCTTAGCCTGCAAGCTAAGGGAGAAAAGCTCAATCGTTGAGCATGTGCTCAGATTGTCTGAGTACTACAATCGCTTGAATCGAATGGGAGTTAATCTTCCAGATGAGATAGTGATGGTTCTCCAAAGTCACTGCCACCAAGCTACCAGAGCTTCATGATGAACTATAACATATCAGGGATAGACATGATGATCCTTGAGCTATTCGTGATTTTTGACACTGCGAAAGTAGAAATCAAGTAGGAGCATCAATTGTTGATGGTTAGTAAAACCACTAGTTTCAAGAAGGGCAAGGGCAAGAAAGGGATACTTCATGAAATGGCGAATCAGTTGCTGCTCTAGTGAAGAAGCCCAAGGTTGAACCCAAACCCGAGACTAAGTGCTTCTGTAATAAGGGGAACGGTCAGTGAAGCAGAACTACCCTAGATACTTGGTAGATGAGAAGGCTGGCAAGGTCGACAGAAGTATATTGGACATATATTATATTAATGCATACTTTACTAGTACTCCTAGTAGCACCAGGGTATTAGATATCGGTTCGGTTGCTAATTGTCAGTAACTCGAAATAAAAGGTTGCGGAATAAATAGAGACTAGCCAAAGGTGAGAAGATGATATGTGTTGGAAGTGTTTCCAAGGTTGATGTGATCAAACATCGTACTCTCCCTCTACCATCAGGATTGGTGCTAGACCTAAATAATTGTTATTTGGTGTTTGCGTTGAGCATAGACATGATTGGATTATGTTTATCGCAATACGGCTATTCATTTAAGGAGAATAATGGTTACTATTTATTTGAATAATACCTTCAATGGTCTTGCACCTAAAATGAATGGTTTATTGAATCTCGATCGTAGTGATGCACATGTTCATGCCAAAAAATATAAGATAGTAATGATAGTACCACCTACTTGTGGCACTACCATTTGAGTCATATTGGTATAAAACGCATGAAGAAGCTCCATGTTGATGGATCTTTGGACTCACTTGTTTTTGAAAAGTTTGAGACATGCGAACCATGTCTATTGGTATATACGCATGAAGACACTCCATGCAGATGGATCGTTTGGACTCATTTGATTTTGAATCACTTGAGACATGCAAATCATAACACATGGGCAAGATGACTGAAAGGCCTTGTTTTCAGTGAGATGGAACAAGAAAGCAACTTGTTGGAAGTATTACATTTTGATGTGTGCAGTCCAACGAGTGCTGAGGCACGCAGTGGATATCATTATGTTCTTACTTCACAGATGATTTGAGTAGATGCTAAGTATATTTACTTGATGAAACACAAGTCTGAATTACTGAAAGGTTCAAGTAATTTCAGAGTGAAGTCGAAGATCGCCGTGACAAGAGGATAAAATGTCTATGATATGATCATAGTGATGAATATCTGAGTTACGAGTTTGGCACACAATTAAGACATTGTGGAAATTGTTTCACAACTAATACCGCCTGGAACACCATAGTGTGATCGTGTGTCCGAACATCATAGCTGCACCCTATTGGATATGGTGCATACCATGATCTCTTATCGAATTACCACTATCGCTTATGGGTTAGGCATTAGAGACAACCGCATTCACTTTTAATAGGGCACCACGTAATTTCGTTGAGATGACACCGTATGAACCATGGTTTAGATAAACCCAAGCTGTCATTTCTTAAAAGTTTGGGGCTGCATCGCTTATGTGGAAAAGTTTTAGCCTAATAAGATTGAACCCAAAGCGGATAAATGCATCTTCATATGACACCCAAAATAGTTGGGTATACCTCCTATTTTAGATCCAGAAGCAAAAGCGATTGTTTCTAGAAACGGGTCCTTTCTCGAGGAAAAGTTTCTCTCGAAAGAATTGAGTGGGAGGATGGTGGAGACTTGATGAGGTTATTGAACCATCACTTCAACTAGTGTGTAGCAGGGCACAGGAAGTTGTTCCTGTGGTGCCTACACCAATTGAAGTGGAAGCTTATGATAGTGATCATGAAACTTTAGATCAAGTCACTACCAAACCTCATAGGTCGACAAGGATGCGTACTACTTCAAAGTGGTACGTAATCCTGTCTTGGAGGTCATGTTGCTAGACAACAATGAACCTACGAGCTATGGAGAAGCGATGGTGGGCCCGGATTTCGAGGAATGGCTCGAGGCCATAAAATTCAAGAGAGGATCCATGTAATAAAAACAAAGTATAGACTTTGGAAGAACTACTTGATGGTCGTAAGGCTGTTGGGTACAAATGGATTTTAAAAGGAAGACGGACAATGATGGTAAGTGTCACCATTAAGAAAGCCTGACTTGTCGCTAAGATGTTTTCTGACAAGTTCAAGGAGTTGACTATGATGAGACTTTCTCACTTGTAGCGATGTTAAGAGCCTGTTGGAATTATATTAGCAGTTATTGCATTATTTATGAAATCTTGTAGATAAATGTCAAAACATTGTTTCCTCGACGATTTTCTTGAGGAAAGGTTGTATATGATACAACCAGAAGGTTTTGTCGATCCTAAAAGATGCTAACAAGTATGCAAAGCTCCAACGATCCTTCTAAGGACTGGAGTAAGCATCTCGGAGTTGGAATATACGCTTTGATGAGATGATCAAAGATTTTGGGTTTATACAAAGTTTATGAGAAACTTGTATTTCCAAAGAAGTGAGTGGGAGCACTATAGAATTTCTGATGAATATATGTTGTTGACATATTGTTGATCGGAAATGATGTAGAATTTCTAGAAAGCATATAGGGTTGTTTGAAAGGTGTTTTTCAATAAAAACCTGGATTAAGCTACTTGAACATTGAGCATCAAGATCTATAAGGATAGATGAAAAACGCTTAATAGTACTTTCAAATGAATACATATCGTGACAAGATTTTGAAGGAGTTCAAAATAGATCGGCAAAGAAGGAGTTCTTGGCTGCGTTATAAGGTGTGAGTATTGAGTAAGACTCAAGACCTGACCACGCAGAAGAGAGAGAAAGGATGAAGGTCATCCCCTATGCTTTAGACGTAGGCTCTATAGTATGCTATGTTGTGTACCGCACCTGAAGTGTGCCTTGCCATGAATCAGTCAAGGGGTACAAGAGTGATCCAGGAATGGATCACAGAACAGCGATCAAAGTAGTCCTTAGTAACTAGTGGACTAAGGAATTTTCTCGATTATGGAGGTGGTAAAAGAGTTCGTCGTAAAGGGTTACATCGATGCAAACTTTGACACTCATCTGGATGACTCTGAGTAGTAAACCAGATTCATATAGTAGAACAGTTATCTGGAATAGTTCCAAATAGCGCGTGGTAGCTGCATCTACAAGATGACATGGAGATTTGTAAAGCACACACGGATCTGAAAGGTTCAGCCCTGTTGACTAATAACCTCTCTCACAAGCGAGATATGATCAAACCCCATGGGTGTTGGATTCATTACAATCACATAGTGATGTGAACTAGATTATTGACTCTAGTGCAAGTGGGAGACTGTTGGAAATATGCCCTAGAGGCAATAATAAAATGGTTATTATTATATTTCCTTGTTCATGATAATTGTCTATTGTTCGTGCTATAATTGTATTAACTAGAAACCGTAATACATGTGTGAATACATAGACCACAACATGTCCCTAGTGAGCCTCTAGTTGACTAGCTCGTTGATCAATAGATGGTTATGGTTTCCTAACCATGGACATTGGATGTCATTGATAATGGGATCACATCATTAGAAGAATGATGTGATGGACAAGACCCAATCCTAAGCATAGCACAAGATCGTGTAGTTCATTTGCTAAGAGCTTTTCTAATGTCAAGTATCATTTCCTTAGACCATGAGATTGTGCAACTCCCAGATACCGTAGGAATGCTTTGGGTGTACCAAACGTCACAACGTAACTGGGTGGCTATAAAGGTGCACTACAAGTATCTCCGAAAGTGTTTGTTGGGTTGGCACGAATCGAGACTAGGATTTGTCACTCCGTATGACGGAGAGGTATCTCTGGGCCCACTCGGTAATGCATCATCATAATGAGCTCAGTGTGACCAAGGAGTTAGTCACGGGATCATGCATTACGGAACGAGTAAAGAGACTTGCCGGTAATGAGATTGAACAAGGTATAGGGATACCGACAATCGAATCTTGGGCAAGTAACATACCGATAGACAAAGGGAATTGAATACGGGATTGATTGAATCCCCAACATTGTGGTTCATCCGATGAGATCATCGTGGAACATGTGGGAGCCAATATGGGTATCCAGATCCCTCTATTGGTATTGGCCAGAGAGGTATCTCGGTCATGTCTACATGGTTCCCGAACCCGTAGGGTCTACACACTTAAGGGTCGGTGACGCTAGAGTTGTTATGGGAAATAGTATGTGGTTACCGAAGGTTGTTTGGAGTCCCGGATGAGGTCCCGAACATGACGAGGAACTCCGGAATGGTCCGGAGGTGAAGATCGATATATTGGACGAAGGGTATTGGAGTCCGGAATTGTTCTGGGGGTACCGGGTGACGACCAGCGTGTCCGAAAGGGGTTTCGGAGGCCCTGACAAGCGTTTGGGGGGCCTATGGGCCAAGGGGAGGGGGAACATCAGCCCACTAAGGGGCTGAGCGCCCCTCCCACCCCTTCTCACGTAACTTGGAGAGGTGGGGGCACCTCCCCTAGGGCAGTCACCCCTCCCGGCTTAGGGGGCAAATTTCCTAGGGGTGGGGGCGCCTAGACCCATCTAGGGTTTCCCCTATGGCCGCCGCCCCTCCCTAGGGAAACCCTAGGGCGCCTCCTCCTCCCCCCTTCCCCCTATATATAGTGAGGGAGAGAGAGGGCAGCCGCACCCCTTCCCTGGCGCAGCCCCTCCCTCCTCCAACTCTTCCTTCTCCTCCGTAGTGCCTGGCGAAGCCCTGCAGGAATACCACAAGCTCCACCACCACGCCGTCGTGCTGCCGGAGCTCTCCCTCAACTTCTCCTCTCCCCTTGCTGGATTAAGGAGGAGACGTCCCCAAGTTGTACGTGTGTTGAACGCGGAGGCGCCGTCCGTTCGGCGCTAGATCAGATCTTCCATGATTTGAATCGCCGCGAGAACGACTCCATCAACCGCGTTCTTGTAACGCTTCCGCTTAGCGATCTTCAAGGGTATGAAGATGCACTCCCTTCTCTCTCTCGTTGCTAGCATCTCCTAGAATGATCTTGGTGACACGTAGGAATTTTTTTGAATTATTGCTACGTTCCCCAACACATCCCTCGAACTCTTGATCCAGCAAAGTGTCGAGGAAGTAGATGAGTTCCGTCAGAACGGCGGTGTGGTGTCAGTGATGTGCATGGCTTCGACTAAGCACTACGATAATATGACCGAGGGTGTAATCTGTTGAGGGAGGCACCGCACACGGCTAACGATTGTTGGTGTGTGTTCTAGGCGCCCCCTCCCCATGTATATATAGGTGGGAGGGGGAGGGGAGCAGACTTGGGGTGCCCCAAGTAGGAGGAATCCTACTTGGGGCCCTAGTCTGATTCGCCCCCCCCCCTTTCCTTATTACTGGAAGGGGGAAAAGGGAAGAGGGAAGGGAGGAAGGAAGG
>NC_041383.1:404829515-404864666 GCF_002162155.2 Triticum dicoccoides
GAGCCCCCTCTTCCTTCTCCTATCTGGCCTCCTGCCTTAAGGGGGGCGCCACCCCTTGTGGGCTGGTGTGCTCCCCTCTTATGTCCCATAAGGCCCATTATTCCCCCCCCCCGGGGGGGGGGGGTCTGGTAACCCCCCGGTAGTCCCATAAATACCCGATACTACCCGGAACACTCCAGTGTCCGAATACTATCATCCTATATATCAATCTTTATCTCTCAACCATTTAGAGACTCCTCATCGTGTCCTTGATCTCATCCAGGACTCCGAACAACATTCGGTCACCAAATCACATAACTCATATAATACAAAATCATCATCGAATGTTAAGCGTGCGGACCCTACGGGTTTGAGAACTATGTAGACATGACCGAGACACCTCTCTAGTCAATAACCAATAGCGAAACCTGGATGCTCATATTGGCTCCCACATATTTTACAAAGATCCTTATCGGTCGAACCGTTATGACAACATACGTTATTCCCTTTGTCATCGGTATGTTACTTGTCCGAGTTTCGATCGTCGGAATCTTCATACCTAGTTCAATCTCGTTACCGATAAGTCTCTTTACTCATTTCGTAATACATCATCTTGCAACTAACTCATTAGTCACTTTGCTTGCAAGGCTTCTTATGATGTGTATTATCGAGAGGGCCCAGGGATACCTCTCCGATACTCGGAGTGACAAATCCTAATCTCGATCTATGCCAACCCAACAAACACATTCGGAGATACCTGTAGAGCATATTTATAATCACTCAATTACGTTGTGATGTTTGATAGCACACAAGGCATTCCTCCGGTATCCGGGAGTTGCATAATCTCATAGTCGAAGGAATATGTATTTGACATGAAGAAAGCAATAGCAATAAAACTGAACGATCATAATGCTAAGCTAACGAATGGGTCGTGTCCATCAAATCATTCTCCTAATGATGTGATCCCGTTTATCAAATGACAACACATGTCTATGGTTAGGAAACTTAACCATCTTTGATCAACGAGCTTGTCTAGTAGAGGCTTACTAGGGACAAAGTATTTTGTCTATGTATCCACACATGTATCAAGTTTTCGATTAATAAAATTCTAGCATTAATATTAAACATTTATCATGAAATAAGGAAATATAAAATAACAACGTTATTATTGCCTCTAGGGCATATTTCCTTTAGAATCAAATGATAACATTTGATCATAGGTCATACTCATCGTTTAAGCTCAAGTGGGTTTACCACTTTTACATAAAGCATTGCTGTGTTCACACCATTAGAGTTACTTTAGATCAAATCTTAGAGCAAAGATCCACCTAGATGTGATATCCCCCCCTAATAGGGATGAACTAACCTTGGGTTTTGTCTATGATGACTTCATGTGAAAGGATATCCATAGACATAGAGTGAAACACAAATATGACGATGTCCATGAAAGCATTAGGTTACCTTGTCCCTTGTCTTACCAACAAGAGGAGTTGTGACTCCTTGAACTAGTGCAAGATATGAAAGTTGATTGCACATGTCCTCGCTAAAGTGAATGTGAGTGAAGTATGTTGGCGGAGTCACCCTCAAGAACACTCTAGTTCTTCTTCTTTGGGATCCACATCGAC
This sequence comes from Triticum dicoccoides, assembly GCF_002162155.2. Lineage (NCBI taxonomy): Eukaryota > Viridiplantae > Streptophyta > Magnoliopsida > Poales > Poaceae > Triticum > Triticum dicoccoides. The sequence goes on from NC_041383.1 coordinate 404,831,120, forward strand.
TTGATGGGAATCCTTGGTGTAGTCGTACTTGACGAAGTAGAACTTGACGTAGTCTTGGGAACCCACTTGACCATGGCCTTAGGAGCTTCTTCAAATGAATCAATCTCTAATTGGCCTTTTATCTTGTGGTCTTGTGGTGGAAGATCATCTTGAGCTTGTGTTCCCTTGAAAGAAGTGGGTTCATACTTCTCTTGTTGAGGAATAAACTTCGTCTTGGGGTATTGATCTTCTTCCCACTCAACTCCATTGGCATTGAACTTTTGTTCAAAACCAACACCTTGATTCTTCTGGTGCCTTCCTTGCTTGCGTACAATTTCCTCAAATTGCTTACTTTCGGCAAGGCTCTTGTAAACACCTTTCTCTATAATTCCCTTTAATAAGATATTTTCTTGCTTAAGTGTAACTTGTCTAAGAGAATCATTAGTGGAACCAAGAGAACTGCTAGAAGCAACAGTATTGGATTTAACATGGTTATTGATACTACTAGAGGAAGAATCTTTCTTCTTCTTGTTGCTAGATTTTACTTGTGGCATAAAAGTAGACAAGAGGAGACGTTTGGCAAGATAAGAAGAACTCTTCTTCCGAAGATCATCATTGATAACTTTTAGGAACTCATGCTCTTACTCTAAATTTAGCATCTCGAAGCATAGCTTCTCATGAGTCCTTTGGAGCTCTCTATGATCCTCTAGAGTTGTTTCATGAGCCAACTTAAGAGTGTCTAGTTCTTTAGTTAGACGCTCAATCTCCCTCTTATCATTGCCATTCGTTTCATCTTGATTAGCATGATTATTAGCAAGTTCATCATAGTTTTCATCACTAGGTTGTCAACAAGTAAGTCATCATCACCTAGCAAATCATCTTCATCACTATTGAAATCAACATAATCGGGGTGTGATACCTTAGGGCCTTTAGCCATGAAGCATCTTCCAATTCCTTCATTTGGTGAGTCAAATATGTCGTAGGAGTTGGATGACACAAGTGCAAGACCGACAACACCTTCATCTTGAATACCTTCGGAGTCGGAGTGATAGCTTCTCTCAGAGTAGTTGTTGGAGTCGGAACCGGATACCCATTCACCAACATGAGCTTGATGTCTTCGTCTTGTGTAGCTCTTCGATGACTTGTCCTTCCTTTCCCCGAATCCTTGCTTCTACGAGAGGGTCTTCGTTCATAGCGATCATCTATACTCCTTCTCTCTCTTGGAGGTGATTCATCTCTTCTACTTCTCCTTTTTGGTGAATCTTCTCTTTTATTGTAGGGAGCCGTACACTCATTGGAGTAATGTTGGGTCTTCCATAATTGTAGCAATTACGATCACAACTAGAAGACCTTTTGTCATTGTAGGACCATGACTTGGACCTTATTTCTTGCTTCTATTCTTGTATAATTTGTTGAAGTTCTTCACCATTAGGCTCAATTCTTCATTGAAGACTTGTTTCTCACTTGATGTTGTAGGAGCATCACTTGAAGCTTTGTAAGCACCACTTGACTTGTTGTGGAGCTCTTTCTTATCCTTGAGTGACATCTCATGAGCAACAATTCTACCAATGACTTCCATGGGCTTGAGATCTTTGTAATCGGGCATCATTTGAATCAAGGTGCACACTGTATCATATTTTCCATCCAAGGCTCTTAGGATCTTCTTGATGATGAATTTGTCGGTCATCTCTTCGCTTCCTAAGCCGGCAATCTCATTGGTGATGAGATCAAGCCTAGAGTACATCTCGGCGACTCCTTCACCATCCTTCATCTTGAACTTGTCAAGTTGACTTTAAAGCACATCAAATTTGGATTCCTTGACGGACTCGGTACCTTCATGCATATCAACAAAGTACCCCAAATTTCCTTTACATCCTCAAGGCAGCTGATTTTGTTGAATTCTTCGGGGCACAATCCATTGAAGAGAATATCGCAAGCTTGAGCATTGTATTGCAACATCATAATTTCATCCGCAGACGCTTCATGATCCGGTTCTTTTCCATCCTCGAAGAATAGCCCAAACGGCGGGGTTATGACCAAGAATATGCATTTTCATCTTATGCTTCCAACTAGCAAAATTAGTACCATCAAAGTAAGGACCTGTACGGTGGTAATTTCCCTCGCTAGACGCCATACTCTCCTAGGCTGTGAAACCAAGGTTATGATCACCAAAGCTATGGAAATCAAGGAAAATGGAGACCAAAGCTTTGATACCACTTGTAGGGTCGAAAGTAGGTCTAGAGGCGGGGGTGATTAGACTACTTGACCAAATAAAAATCTAACCTTTTCCCAATTTTAGTTGTGGGCAGATTTTAGCAACTAACACAAGTCAAGTAATCAACCTACACATGCAATTCTAAGAGTGTAGGAGCGGCAAGTAAAAACATTGCATATGAAGGTAAATGGAAGGGTTTGGAGAGTGCAAACGCAGTGGAGACACAGAGATTTTTGGCGTTGTTCTGATAGGTGGTGCTATCGTACGTCCACGTTGATGGAGACTTCAACCCACGAAGTGTAATGGTTGCGCGAGTCCACCGAGGGCTCCACCCACAAAGGGCCTACGAAGAAGCAACCTTGTCTATCCCACCATGGCCATCGCCCACGAAGGACTTGCCTCACTTGGGTAGATCTTCATGAAGTAGGCGATCTCGTTGCCCTTACAAACTTCTTGGTTCAACTCCACAATCTTGACAGAGGCTCCCAAGCAACACCTAACCAATCTAGGAGACACCACTCTTCAAAAGGTAATAGATGTCGTGTTGATGATGAACTCCTTGCTCTTGTGCTTCAAATAATAGTCTCCCAACACTCAACTCTCTCTTACAGATTTGGCTATGGTGGAAAGATGATTTGAGTGGAAAGCAACTTGGGGAAGGCTATAAATCAAGATTCTTGTGGTAGGATTGGAATATCTTGATCTCAACACATGAGTAGGTGGTTCTCTCTCAGAAAATGTATGGTGGAAGTGTAGGCACGTTCTGCTGGCTCTCTCACATATGGAGAAGGGGGTGGAGGGGTATATATAGCCTCCACACAAAATCCAACCGTTACACACATTTGACCCAACTCGGTCAGACCGAATAGATGAACTCGGTGAGACCGGTTTAGTTCAAAATGTGAACATTAGGAATCATGGTGGGACCGACTGGAACAACTCGGTGGGACCGATGTGCTAGGGCTTAGGGCAAACATCAACTCGGTGGCGCCGATTGCATCAACCCGATGAGACCGAAGTGAAGCAATAAGATAACAGAGCAAATGCCAAGCCAACTCGGTGAGACCAATTGCATAACTCGGTGAGACCGAAATAAATGCAACAAGTCATAGAGCATTGACAAGGCCATCTTGGTGAGATTGAGATCCGTATCGGTGTGACCGAACTGTTAGGGTTTCTGGCAATGGCTATGTCATATGAACTCGGTGGCTCCGGGTAGAAAGAATCGGTGGGGCCGAGTTTGAGTTTAGGGTTTTGACATATTTGGAATGAGAAAGTGATTGAGGGATTTTGGAGCAATATCACTAAGCATTTGAGCAAGCAAGCCATTAAGCAACACCTTATCCCCTTTTAATATTATTGGTTTTCCTATGGGCTCAATGTGATCTTGGATCACTAAATTAGAAATGAAGAGTCTTGAGCTTTTGCCAATATGTGTCCTTAGCATTTTGAGGGGTCCACATCTATAGTCCATGCCATGCCATTCATTGAACTTTCTGAAATATTAAACTTGAATAGATATTAGTTCAATGAGCTATATGTTGTTATGAATTACCAAAGCCACCTGGGGATTAGTTGCACTTTCAGTTAGGTTTTATTTGGTCAAGTAGTCTAATCACCCCTCTCTAGACATACTTTTGATCCTACACCGATCCGCACTAGAGCACGCAGTGGCCCGCTGTGGTGGTGTGCAGCTCAACCCCGGCTTCGTGCTGCCACCCCTAGAGGTCACGCCGGAGGAGGAGGAGGAGGCCTACCATGCCGCATTGGAGGCGGCGCTGCAGCGCACCCTGGAGGAGAGCAAATGCAAGGAGGACACGCGCTGTCGACGGCGAGGACTGTGTCCACCCCCACCACCGCCGCCTGCCCTCGAGCCCAAGGCTGAGCCTAAGCGCATGGCCACAACGCCCATGAAGCCCGCGTCGGAGATGTAGTGTAGACTGGCATTGTCCGCGAGTGGGTGAGCGCGCTAGCCGTCTACATGGACATGTCACGGAGGAGGAGGTGGCTTACCTCGAGCGATGGAGGCAGGACCGGCTGGCGGAGGAGTGGGCCAACGGTGCACCAAATGCAGGCTGAGCGCGAGGAGGAGGAGCGCCGCTCCCACTGGGCATAGGAGGAGGAGGAGGAGGAGCGCAGTGAGCAGCAAGAGGAGGCGCCCGCCCGCCGTGCAGTGCTACTTGTGAGCTGCGTTGGGATTTCCCCCCGAAGAGGAGAGGAGATGCAACACAGTAGAGATAAGTATTTCACTCAGTGAGAACCAATGTATCAATCCAGTAGGAGAATCACACAAAGCCTCGTGAACAACACCTGCACAAATAAAAGCAAATACTTGCACCCAACGCGGACAAGAGGGTTGTCAATCCCCTTGAACTCGTTACTTGCAAGGATCAAATCTTGTATAGGTAGACAGATAAATTGCAAAACAAAATAAAAGATGAAAATTGCAGCAAAGAATATTTTGCTCATATATATAGGCATCACGTCCAAGACAAATAGACCGACTCCTGCCTGCATCTATTACTATTACTCCTCCCATCGACCGCTATCCAACATGCATCTAGGGTATTATAAGTTAATAAAAACAAAGTAACACCTTAAAGCAAGATGACTTGATATAGACAAAGTAAACCCAACCAATATGAGTAAACCCCATCATTTTACCATTAATGAGAACAATACAAATACTTGTCTTGCCTTTCTGTCACTGTGATAGAGCACCACAAGATTGAACTCATCACAAAGCACCTCTCCCGCTGAAGATAAATCATTCTAGTTGGCCAAACCAAACAAATAGATTGAAGAGAAATACAAAGCTATAACAATCATGCATAATAAAGTTCAGAAAAGACTTCATTAATATTCAGATAATAAACTTATTGGATACCAACAAACACACCACAAAAAGAAGATTACATAGAATATAACTCCAAGAACACTGAGGATAACATTGTATTGAAGATCAAAGAGAGAGAAGAAGCCATCTAGCTACTAGCTATGGACCTATAGGTTTGTGGTGAACTATTCACGCATCATCGGAAGACAACAAGGATGATGTAGAAGCCATTCGCGATCGATTCCCCTCCGGTAGAGTACCGGAAAAGGCCTCTAGATGAGATTGCGGAAGAATAGAAACTTGCAGCGGCGGGAAAAGTGTTCCGGGTGGCTCTGTTGGTTTCCAAATATTTGAGAATTTATAGAAGTGGAATTAGGCCAGACAGAGCCCCGTGGGGCCCATAGGCGTGCCCTGTTGCCTTGCTGTCTCCTCGGTTGCTGTCTGGTCTCCTCCCGAAGCTTCTAGGATCTCTCTTGTCCAGGAAAAAATCGTCAAAAAGTTTTGTAGCGTCTGGACTCCGTTTGATACTGATTTCATGGAAAACCAAAAACAAGTAGAGAACACCAACTAACACTTGGCACTTGGTTAATAGGTTAGTCCCCAAAATGATATAAATCACCACAGAAAGGAATATAAAACATCCAAGATTGATATTATAATAGCATGAGAAAATAAAAAATTATAGATACGTTGGAGACGTATCACGCAGCAATGCCACCGTCGGAGCAGACGCTGGAGGAGTTGGCACGGCTGGCGGGGGAGACCGCCTTCCCGTGGGCTGGGCGCCTCTAGCCTTCGCCGACCTCATCGACGACGACGACAACGACGACATGACCTAGGGTAGCGTGCGGTCACGGTTTCAGTTTTTTTAATGTTTAAGTGGACTTTGGCCGGCGGTTGACTGACCGTTTAATGTTTAGTTATGTTTATTAATGCGTCAGCCACCCGTTGGGGGGTGCAGCCGACCCAAACTAAAAAGCGAACAATCCCGTCCGTTTGGCCGACCCAAACACACCGTTTTTGTTCGTTTAGAGTGACATACGTGCTAAGTGATCCAAACAATTAAAAGAAACATCGCAAAACCCACGACAAGAAAGCTTTTGAATTGCGAATCAAACTGTGGTTGAGTTGGTTAAGTGGACAGTGGTATCCCCAACCCACCAGGGTTCAAATCCTGGTGCTCGTATTATTCCTGGATTTATTTCAGGATTTCCGGCGATGCGCTTTCAGTGGGAGGAGACGTTCCCGTCAACGACGAGGCGCCTACGGTGACTTCGTAAATCTCAAGATGATATGCCGGCTCAGTCTCTCGGAGATGCTCATAGGGGTAGGGTGTGCGTGTGTGCGTTCATAGGGATGAGTGTATGCGCGTGTTTATGAGCGCTTGTGTCTGTACTGATGCTCAAAAAAAAAAGAAAGCTTTTGAATTTGTTTGGGCCCACCCAACCCAATCCAACCCATCAAAACATTTCTTTACTGTGCCTACCACCCCACCACATCTATGTTACTGCCGTCGTGACTTCAATGGCTGGCTGCTTCTATCCTTCCCCCACAAGATTGGTCGTCGGAGCCCTCTCTCCGGTCCGGCCACCCCACCGTAACTTCCTAATTTGCAGCACCGCCCAACTACTAAACGCTTAGCTAAGCAACTGCACAAAATCCCCTTTCCGTCCGAGTAAGCGACGCGCCCTCCAAGTCCTTGCTCGCTGGGAAGCCTCTCCCGTTCGAAATCGATCTAGGGTTTCGCCCGCCTGCCCGCCGGCCATGGACCTTCCGGCCGGCGCCGGCGACGGCGACGGGAGGGAGCCTGGGAGGGCCGGCTTCGAGCGCGCCTGCCGCCTGCCCAATACCGTCCACTCCGAGATCGCCGCCGCTCTGCCGCTCCCCACCCTCCCCGCTACGCTCGGCACGGACCTCCACGACCACGACGAGCCCCTCGCCGAGCCAGACCGCCCCGACATGATCATGCAGGCGGCTGCCATCGCCCGCATACTCGCCAGCACCGACATCTCCCACCTGTTAGTCACCCTTCCCTCCCTCCCCTTCCCTTCTCGCTCGCTGCTCCCGCCGGGAATTTCGCCCCACTGAGTTCCATTTTCATGTAAACAACGCAGGGGCTTCACGGAAGCCGATCACGTCGCGGTGGATCCCAGCGAGTGCTCCTTGCTCTGGAGGGAGGTGCTCAAGCACAACCCCGACGCCTTCAAGTTCAAGCCCCGCACTCCCCAACCTCTTCCTTCGCAAGGTAAACGCAGCCTTCCTTAGGCCGCTCCGGCTAGCTAGCTACCCATGTAACACAATGCTCGTTATGTTTCCGCACATTGAAATGGACAGGGTACCTGTCTGGACTCTTCAGGTTACTAGCTTCTGTGGTTGACTTGATAGCTACTGTACTAGCTTACCAGCTTCAACTCTCGAACTCCTGTATGAACTGTGCTTCGATATCACTTTACTTGGACTGGACTTATATGCTGCTGTATCTCTATCATGCTGCCCGAGCGCTGGTGTGAGTTTTCATGGTAGGTAGCATGGTGGTTGCTCGTGTTGGAGTTGCTGCTCTGGTAGATGTCAAATTTCTTTGAGCAAGCTCAGTTTCGTGCCATGGAATTTGGTTGGAAAAAATAACTGCTATGCCACGCCATTCCACTATTTGGTAAACCTAGTGTGGTGTATCATTTTGTTTTTCGTATGTAATGTAGCTAAGCAGAGCAGAATTTAGTGGCTTTCGAGTCCATACTGAACAGAATTTAGTCAGAAGCCATTTCGTGTAACGCTAGGAGTTGAAATATGTCAGTGGTTCCTTGTCGGGGACAGGGTTTCCGAATGTCACAGTGCTGAGCCTCTGTTTAGCCCCTTGATGATGTATGGTCGTTAATAAGGTGATGCAGTACAGAATTTGCTGCTTCCTCATCTTTCTTACTTATAGTTCCATGAATTAACTGGCACGGTAGACAGCGCTTTGACCTAATATTGCCCGAACATTTTTGAGTGTGGACTATGGTGTCTGATTTGCAGGGCTTGGTGAAATAGTATCCAGTGATCCATATTATTTTGGCAGTGGCCCATATAATATAAATAGTTCTCTTCACGATAAATCAAGCCACTCAAGTCCTAGCTTAAAGTATTAGTGGTAGTTCCACCACTCCACTGTTGCACTTAGCCGCCTTGACACGCTCATGTGTTGGCATTGCTCACTTATTCATTATGCAGTGGGTTTCCTTCCCGGAACAGAACTAATTCAAAGGCTTTCCTGTTCATTTATGTAACTTAGTGCATATGCAGGTAAGTTTTATTGTTTAAAACCTTTATTTTTTGTTATTTTGATGCATATATGACCTATACCTAGCACTACTGCTATAAAATATGTCTGTTTCTTTCTAACAGTTTTTGAACCGTATAGAAGGCAACATGCTGGAATTCTGGAAATATACACCGACAAGTGGAATGAACACTAATTTAAGCTATATTTTAACTACACACACACACACACACACACATATATAGTAATGCTATTCATCACCCAGGGCGTTGAATAAGTTTTTCTACACCCAAGGTTTACTTACGTCATTACATTTTGTATACGAATAATTACGTTCATATTGATTAACTACACAAAAATTGGTATAAGAAAGTAAGATATGAGTCATAAAACCACAAAATTTACATTTATATGTATATTTTATACTATATTTTACATTCGTAATTTTACGTCACGTAAAATATCCTTTTCGACCGGCATACATTTTCTTACCTTCACTTTTCACTTCCGACGTAAGACAAAATTTACAGGACGTAAAAAGGTTATTCTTCATCCTGGGTGATGCATAGTCTGACTATATATGTTTCAATTAATGGTTGGCATTAGCTGGTACCTAGCTCTTTGGACTTGTTTAAACGATGTCTTTTGATGGCTTGGATAGTAACTGAAGTCCCAGATTAGGCCTCAGTAGACTAATGGTAGCACAAGTGGAGAGATCAAATTTTGCCCAACCATTTGATGCCCGCTTTACTCTTGCCTTCCTCAAACATTTATGCACAAACATCACACTTCACGGCTTCTGTCATCTGACCACGGCAGCACCACACAGCTCCATGCTCCATTCTATGTTGGCTCCATTTCTACCCTCTCTCTTTGTGCAGAAGCTCTGGCCAGTGGCCATCACCAGTTTTCGACTAATTATCGTCTCCTTTTTAGCGAGTTTTTCCAGTTGTTGGCCGGGCGTTAGTCACCTATCTTTCATAGATACTTAGGTCGCGGCAACTTGTTAAAACTATGGTTATTAATTCAGGCTCTATGAAGCTTTTGATAGATAATAGTGTTAAGGAGTATTAGTATTGGTCTAGGAGTTCGTATTAGTCTACTTTTCACCCCAAGTACACATATATATGCCCCGCGCAATAGAGGTAAGTTGCATCCATAACAAAGGCACAAAAGGAGCGGCCTTATTTTCTAGATTAATATGGTAACGTTGCAGTCACTCTTTTAAATCTATTTCAGCATGTTTGTTTGCTGCTCAAAATGGGAATGCAGCATCAGTATTTTGGCCTGCTATGTCAACGTCCTGTCAATGGGGATCCCAAATAGTTGACCATTTGCAAATAGAGTTACAGCCTTGAGTTATAATCAAGTAGCATGACCAAACAGGCCTTTACCGGCTTAATGTGCCATTTATGGTTTATTTATCATATCCTCAGAACAATTCTAGTCCTTCTATTACTGTACCAGCAGATACAAAAATATTATACCGAGAATCATCTAGATTCTAAAGTTCCTACTTTGCCTTGTGAGCGTTTGCTGCAGTGTGTCGGATAAATGTTTAAGCATGGCCAATTCCACGTGGCAACAGCAGGATGTCTATATGGAGCCAATTCGTTATAGGCTAGTAGGTTTTCAATGGAAATGTTTATACATATGCACTAAAAATATTTTATGCTCCAGCTACTTACCTTATATTTCAGCAGTCCTCCTGAACCTTAGCGCAGCGGTAAAGCTGTTGCCTTGTGACCATGAGGTCACAGGTTCAAGTCCTGGAAACAGCCTCTTGCAGAAATGTAGGGAAAGGCTGCATACAAAAGACCCGAAGTGGTTGGACCCTTCCCTGGACCCTGCGCCAGCGGGAGCTAAGTACACCGGGCTGCCCTTTTTAGTCCTCCTGGGTGATCCTTGTCTTCAGGAAACACACAAATAATATAATCTACCTACTATACTCAGATCACCGAGTTTGTAGAAAAGAAAAAAGAAAGCTAATTAATAATTATTATCCAGAGTTGAACCCGAGAATTACGTTGGTGGTAATGAGCTAGATTGTGGCTCCTGACCAGGGTTCGATTCCCGAGCAGTTGGGGTGAAGAAGCTCTTTCTAAAGTAAATGGTCGATTCTTTTTGGAAATTTGCTTTCTGTTAATAACATCGATGGTACATGGCTCTATAGAAGTTGATAGATTGGATGGTGTGCTATTGCTGTAAGTTATTTTTGGGCACTTCTATGTGAACTGTTCCTGGTGTATCGCATGTGAACTGTGAAGTAGAAAATTTCAAGTTCCCTCCATTTTGTCTCTTCTTATACTGGCAATATTATAGGAGTACTAATTTGCTAGTTTGGCCCTCAATATTGTCATGTCAACTTAAAAACATTTTTAGCGCAATGCTAATGTATATACTCTGCTTATTCTACCCCGGTGCAACTTCTGTTGAACCTAACATTCAAGCCCACAATTTGTTGTCCTAACAAAATAATGTAGCTTACATATGAATTTTTAATGCGTTGCATATTATTTCTATATTAAGCTTTCTTGTCTCACTATGTAATTCCGTCTTACGTTGGTCAAGTTTTTCAGGTCTGCTTGATGGTCAGGAATATCATAATCGAGAACGCGAGAAGCAATTCGAGGATCTTGCACCTAATCTGACTAAAGCACGGAAGGATCATGCATTTCCTCCAGATGACACCAGCTCACACCGAGAGGATCTTCATGTATGTTAGATACCAATGGTTTTGCGTCTTACCAATGTTCAGTTCCTTGTGACCACTTTGTCTTTGTGCTAACATGCTTTCTGTTGCAGAATGAACTCTCACCAGATTCAGTTGCTTCAAGGAAACCGAAAGTGAGGAAGAAAGATAACTCTGCTTCAAGTTCTGGCCCCAGCATTCCTAGTAGTCAAGGTTTATCTTTTTTAATTCATGTATGTCCCATCTTCCTCTTGTTTTACTTCAAACATTCAGCTAATTTGAGTTTGGATTATGTATTCTAGAAGTCATTGCCAACTTCCGTGAGCTGGTGGAGGACTTCTGTGGAAAAGCAGAAATCCCTGATAATGCAGATGGTGATGATTGGCTATCAATTGCACTGAATGATGTGAAGGTTCTTGTAAATGAAATTACATATGTTCGATCAAAGGGGATGTTGCATGAGATTCCCATGGATACGCTTACTTGTCTCTTACATGTGATAGACCGGCAGATCCGGTGTTCTCAAGGATTGTCAATAGACGTGAAAGAAAATGTGAGCTATTCACTATAGCCCTTCCCTCCGTATTCTTTGAATAAAAGATGCTGCATATTGTAGTCTGACTAGTGCTTGGGTGACTTCAGCCTGATGCTGCAGATGCTGAACACTCAGTCTTCTCTGCTTTGGAGTCCATTCATGCGGCGTTAGCAATCATGACCAACCCTGATATGCCAAAGCAGCTGTATCGAGAAGAGGTTCACACATTCTGAATTCCTTCCTATCTTGTTATGAATCATATTGTTGAGGTTTCTGACTATAAGAACTTTGGTTGAATCAGCTTATTGAGCGAATTATTGATTTCTCAAGACATCAGATAATGGATTGTATGGCTGCAAGTAACCCAACCTTCCGAGCTCTTTACAAGCCAGCTGGAAACGTCACTAATGATGGTAGTTGTTATACCATCTTTTGAACATTGAAAAATACACAATTCTACATTTACTTGTGGAGTTCTGCAAGTACTATCGTTGGCTTTTCATGGTTCTGCACTCACATTTCTCTAAGTTGGATATATACATCCATGTTCTTGGGGACTCGGGGCATATATCGTACCTTGTCATTTCCTTCAAAACAAGATTGTTTAATTTTGGCGAAAATTCATTATCCCTGCTTACGTATATGTACTAATTTAGTGCTTCATGGTGACCATTTGGTGGTTACTGAACTTATATATATATTTTTAATTTAGAAAATGGAAGCCTGCCATGATTAAATTATGTGTTCACACCACGGATTAACATTTAATACCTGCATGTACTAATTTAGTGCTTTAGTTGTGGTGACCATTTGGTGGTTACTAAACTTATATGTCATGATTAAATTATGTGTGTACATCACAGATTATAGCATTTAATAAATTCTCTTTTGGTCAAATCTAGGAGATGAAGATGAAGACGACATGGAAAATGGACCAGCTAGCAAAAAGAGGCGCACTGCTTCTAATTTAAGTGCGAGGAAATCTTCTGCAAACAAGTATGTGATTAATCTATGCTTGATTTTTCCCTTCTCTAGTTTTTTATGAAGTGTTTGTGGGGAACTAATACAGTTCAGTTGTCCTTTTCTTTGTCAGAGTTTCTGCTTCTATATATTCTGCTGTGCAGAAACTATGCTTGATATTGGGCTTTCTTAAAGAACTCCTCAAAACGGTGCGCTTATCAGATAGTTGTATCCTGCAGTTAGCAAAAACCTGCTTTACTACATTCTTGGTGGACAATATGCAGCTTTTACAATTGAAGGCGATCAGTGTTATTTGCATGGTAGCTCTTTGCTTATTGACTCACAATTTCCCACCCTTTCAGTTGTCCAAATAATTTCCTTTCTTACCTTTCAACTCTTGCACAGGTTTTTTCATCATACACACAACACAGGAGTTACTTGGTTGATGAAACACTTAATCTTGTCCGCAAGTTACAGTTCTCAAAAAATGCTATTAGAACTTACCATCTAGCTGACGAAGAACAAAAGCAAATCCAGATGATAACAGCCCTCCTAGTTCACTTGGTTCAGTTCAGTGCAAATGTTCCTGATAGCTTAAAGGGAACAGTAAATTGGAGCACTATCATTGATGCCTCAGTCGATGCTAATTATCCAATTAACTGCCATGAAGCAGCAACGGAGGCTTGTTGCCTTTTCTGGACCAATGTGCTTCAACGTTTCACTGCTGCTAAATCTCAAGATGTGTCAGAAGCCAAAGGGATTATAGAAAATCTTGTTCAGGACTTGCTAACAGTACTAAACTTGCCCGAGTATCCAGCTGCTGCCCCTATACTTGAGGTAAACTGTGCACTGACAGTGCTATTGTTGAGACAGTAAATGTCGTTTATGGGCTGCTTTAGCATTAATGCATTTTTGTAATCAAAACTCACAATTGGAATATTCTAGTTCAAGTAGTCAATTTCATAATGCCTACAAGTACTATTCTTATGTATAGGTTCTCTGTGTGTTGCTGCTTCAAAATGCTGGATTGAAATCAAAGGACACTTCTGCTCGCTGCTTTGCTATTGATCTTCTTGGTGGTATTGCATCAAGATTGAAGCGTGATTCTGTCATCTGTAGCAAGGAGAAGCTTTGGATACTGCAAGAGCTCACTGATGCAGAGAATGATAGCTCAAAAATCTTGAAAAATAAATGTTGTGTTTGCCTTGGTGGAAGAGGTATAAATATGGCATGTGATGTATGTGGGAGATGTTTCCATTCAGATTGTATGGGGGCTGGCAGTCAGGAAAACTTACAGCGTGATTCTGTTTGCCCCTTATGCTTTTGCAAGCAACAGCTCAGTGTGCTACAGTCATACTATGAGCTAGAAAATAAAGAAAAGGGCAAAAGAGCATCTACCGCACATAAGAAAAAAACTGCTATACCTGATGAGGTGACAGCAGTGGATACTGTTCAACAAATACTTTTGAATTATCTCCAGGAAGCTGGGCCACAAGATGATGGGAACCTGTTTTCTAGATGGTATGTAGTGTGATACCTTTGTTTTTGTTGTCCAAATGTTACTGCAAATTGATTCCCATTTTGTATGCAGGTTCTATCTCTGCATGTGGTACAAAGAAGACATATCTTCTCAGGAGAAGATTATCTACTATCTTGCCAGATTGAAATCTAAGGAGATTCTGCGAGATTCTGGAAGTGGCTTGGCATTATCCAGAGACTGGGCTAAGAAAATTTGCTTGGCACTTGGCCAGAAGAACTCGTTCTCTCGGGGTTTTGACAAAATTCTTTCCCTCCTTTTGGTATGTATTGCTTCTCGATGTTTGATTTTAGTTAGATGTTGCGGCATTAATACCCAATGTTTTATCAGGCTAGCTTGAGAGAAAATTCTCCTGTGATAAGAGCAAAGGCCTTAAGAGCGGTGAGTATACGCAAACTTTTAAAACTATATATGATGTACATCATTTTCATTTGGACATTAGACATCACTAGTTAGCCTTAATTCTGTGTAGGTCAGCAGTATAGTTGAAGCTGATCCTGAGGTATTGGGTGACAAACGTGTCCAATCTGCTGTTGAAGGAAGGTTTTGTGATTCAGCTATTTCTGTTCGTGAAGCTGCACTTGAGCTTGTTGGAAGACATATTGCTTCACACCCTGATGTGGGTCTTAAGGTTGGTGGACTTATGAAGTTATGAGTTATGACATGTTCTTGAGTGCTGTTATTGCCTTTCTGCAACTAACCTTTTATCTTTCCATTAACAGTATATTGAAAAAGTCGCTGAACGGATAAAGGACACTGGAGTAAGTGTTCGCAAACGTGCGATCAAAATTATCCGTGATCTTTGTGCTTCAAATCCGAATGCGGATACAAGTCATGCCTTTGTGGAGATTATTTCGCGTGTTAATGACGAGGAATCAAGTGTACAGGTAAGTTTATGTACGAAACCATTGACTGGTGCTCCTGAGTCATGGCAGCACGTTATGATACCAGAGTTGATATTGTACTATGGATGTTCCGTTTATTGTTGTTTTCATACTTCAGTGAGCAGATAGCTAGTCCCTCTTACATGTGAAATTTGCATGAGCAGATAGCTAGTCCCTCTTACATGTGAAATTTCCTTACATTTGCAAAATCGAAATCATCCTCACCAGGAAAATTGTATATTTATTACATAAAGTAAATGACTGGAATTCTTTACACATGAAATCTCTCTTGCAAAATGTCTTTTATTGTGTCCTTAACAATGATGTCTTTAAAAGTAAATCTGATATTAGGGGTTAAGCATGTGACACAAAAAGTGCTATGCAACATCTTTGAACCTGCAAGCTTTGAGTTCCTTTTCACTGTCCATGTTAGTTAATGTTGAACATAGATATCTTCATTTTTTCTCTGTAGGATCTTGTATGCAAAACATTTTATGAGCTGTGGTTCGATGAACCATCTGGGAGTCATAAACACTTGGTTGCTGATGGTAGTTCAGTTCCTATGGAGATCGCAACAAAGACAGAGCAAATTGTTGACATGTTGAGAAAGATGCCCAATCATCAACCCCTTATTACCATTATAAAACGCAGTTTGACTCTCGAGTTCCTCCCGCAGTCAAGTAAGGCTGCAGGCATTAACTCATCCATGATGACATCGCTCCGGAAACGATGTGAATTGATATGCAGGCGCTTATTGGAAAGGATATTGCAGGTAGTTGTTTGACAAATTTTTTGCACTAGCTAGATCTTGCATAATTGAGTTTGATTCTTAATCATGTTTGTTGTCAAGGTTGAGGAGGGAGCTGATAATGAGACCAAAATCCACACGCTTCCTTATGTTCTTGTCTTGCAAGCATTTTGTATCGTGGATCCCACCCTCTGCACTCCAGTTACCGATCCCTCTCAGTTTGTTGTGACACTTCAACCGTATCTTAAGAATAAGGTGAGCATGGCTTTCCTTCTCTTGAACTATGTGCCGTCTCCTGTAAAAGTAATTTGTGCTTATTACATGAACTTATAGCAAATTTCAGGTAGCATTAAGAAAAAAAAGTTGAGGTTTCTGGCTATGTTTGTCATGTCCTCACAAAGGAGTGCTGAGTGGTGACATCTGAAGTGGGATACGTTTTTGTTAGAAAGATGGGGTTATACATTATAGACTGAGATGCTGAAAATTAGATGGAGAAAGAACAATTCGTTGTTTTTGCTTAATACCACTGGTAGCTTATGTCTCTTCTTTTATGGATGTTAGCCTAGCAATTTATCTCTAATACGAAGGGAGCAATCTAATCTAAACTACTGGCTAACTTATAGATGATGAAATATCACAACCGAACTATTCTTATTCCAGTCTGTTGCAGCCCTCTTATGTCACTTGCATGGGGTTCAGGCGTGCACATGACCATGAGGTTTTATGATTTTTGACTGTTGGATCTGAAAGCCATCGATATTTCTTACCATAGCTTTGGACCTGAAAGCCATGTTACCAGTTTAACAACTGCAGCTCATTTTTTTTTTTGCCAAAATTGGCCAAAACAGGGGCAACCAAAACATTGCTAGTCAATCTTTTGTTGGGGTTGCCTTGGGCTCAAATGAAACACACCCTATATTTTAGCTCCTCACATGCTATTGTGATGCATGGGTTATTCCTGCCTGTTCTTTCTGATGGCCAGGGTTCACCCATGCTCTGTTGCTGCACAAATGCACATGCCTTCCGAATTGTATTTTTGTTTCACGTTCCCCTACTAGTTGTGCTGCAGACATGAGCAGTAGTCAGTAGAGCATAAATGTCTATATTGGCAAGTTGTAATGTCACGTGTAACAGCCTAATAGGTACACAACTTTACTGAAAATGGTAGAGCCTTGGTTTTGATTATGCTTCTTAAAAATGATATTGTTGTTCATGTGAGCAAGTAATAATTTATGCATTGTGAGTTTGAATGTCTTTTTCTACTAGAAACAAGAAGATTCCCAAGTTTTTCCTTTCAATTTCTTACCGCGATGAATTCCGAGATATATCTTTTGTGGAAGTGAATGTAAAGGGCTATGCGAATACATTACAGTCTGCCTCTTCTGTATCTGCAGGTCGACAGTAAATCAACTGCCCAGTTACTTGAAAGTATAATTTTTGTGATTGATGCTGTTATCCCACTCATACGGAAGCCACCACAAACTGTGGTTGAGGAACTCGAGCAGGACCTGAAGCAGATGATAATTCGCCACTCTTTTTTGACTGTTGTACATGCCTGTATCAAGTAATTTTATTCATTCCATTGCTTTTAGTTTTTTTATCATGATCTTTGACAGTGTCTACCTTACATTGTTTCATCTTGCAACTGCCACATCATTACTCCAAAAATTCATCATTTTTAAAATCTAAATAGGACAGATATGGACTGGTACCATACTTATCCTGGCAAAACCATATCCGATACCCATTTACTAAAAAATTGGGTTATACTCCCTCCGTTTCTAAATATAAGTCTTTTTAGACATTTCAAATGGACTACAACATACAGATGTATGTAGACATATTTTAGAGTATAGATTCACTCATTTTGCTCCGTATGTAGTCACTTGTTGGATTGTCTAAAAAGACTTATATTTGGGAATGGAGGGAGTAGTTTTTATAGCCATGGAAAATCAGATATGATGTTTAGCTAAATTTGTATGAATATATAAAAAGCGAATAAAGACGCAGATCTGACTGTCGTAAATATCGCAAAGTTCAAATAAATTTTTATGGGCGTGGCTCTGGGCCCTACAGCCTGGCAGTAGCTGTAAAATGGCGATTGGATTAGTTAGTAGGAAACTAGGAACAAATCAAATGACGTTAGAATTCTATCCGGTCGGAAAGATATTTTCTTGGTTATCAATTTAAAGACAGGGATAAGCTTTGTTAGGAAATTACAGATAGAGGTTTGGGTCTTGCGGAGCAAGTCAGTTGTCCTATATATAGTTCTTTGATCAAGCAATGACAATTTAGAAGTTAAGCCTCAGAGCCTGTCTTCCATGGCAAGTCAGTGTTCAGACTCTTAACCTACTCAAGTTACACTGTTGCGAATCAACAAAGGTTAATAACATTTACTTATCTCCCTTGTCATGGTTAAGCACTCACAAAATGCTGTAGTCTGTACCTTTTTCAAGTATGAATAGTTACACATAATATCTAGAAGTGAAGTAATCCATACCTTTTCCATGCATGCATCATCACAGTCTGCATCTTGGTTATTATCTAATGAAAATCTCACATTAGATGCAATACTGCAAATCTCATTTAATTCTTGCATGAATAGTTGAGCTTGCTTGCTTTTCTGTGGATCATGTTTACTTATCTCTATTGCTCATTTTCATGAACAGGTGTCTTTCTGCCCTTAGCAATGCAGCAGGCAGAGGTCCGAGGTTGTTGGAGTACCTCGTTAACCTTTTCTACAAGCATCTGTCAGGTCCTAATTCTGATGGTCAGGTATTGTATTGATTGAGTGAACTGCAATCTGAAATGTACTATGCATGCTACTCCCTCCGTTCCGAAATATTTGTCTTTTTAGAGATTCAAATAGACTACCACATACGGATGTATGTAGACATATTTTAGAGTGTATATTCACTTATTTTGCTCCGTATGTAGTCACTTGTTGAAAACTCTAGAAAGACAAATATTTAGGGACGGAGGGAGTACATTTGAATCTTATATTGTTCTCTTCATTTACATCCTTTAATCCTTTCTAGTGCCCTGTATGTCTCAAAGTCAAAACAGATTTTACATCATAACATGTACTCCCTCCGTCCGGAAATACTTGTCATCGAAATGGATAAAAAAGGATGTATCTAGACGTATTTTAGTTCGAGATACATCATCTTTTATCCATTTTGATGACAAGTATTTTCGGACGGAGGGAGTAACATCATATAAGCTTCTCTTTATGATAATTCTACTTATTTTAATTTCCATTTTTGGTGAATTGCATAGAAATATTCTATGCAAGCATAGTTTAGGATGGGTTTGATGGAGTGGTGAAGTACTCACTTGTGCCAAGAGGTCCTAGATTCAACGCAGCCTCTCTGCATTGCACTGTGCAGGGGTAAGTAGGCTTGCCTTGTATAATCCTCCCCAGAGCCCACCTGGTGTGGGAGCTTCTAGAAATATAGTTTAGGACATTCTTTTGGAAGTAGTTTTGAGCAATTGGCATAGTTGTATGGTGTTATGTGGCAGTAATTTGATGAACATGTGATTATTGAGTACATTTGCATATGTTGCTTGCTTTTATCTACTTTCTTTTACTTGCAATATCATGTAGGTTGGTGCTTTTTTAGAATTATCATGTAGCTTAGTTATGATGAGCTGACAGTTTGCCTTGTTGAAACTCAGGTGTTGGGTCGATCATTATTCTGTCTCGGCCTGCTCCTTAGATATGGTTATAAACTGTTGGCAGCATCGGAAAACCAACTTGATTTTCCAAAGATTCTTGAATTGCTCAAGAAAAGGTATCTCCGCAAGGATGATTTCAGCTTGAAGGTTCGGGCTATGCAGGTGTGTGCGCTCAGCATTATTACACTCAATATTTGACTTGATGATACTCGTAGCTAGAAACATGCAACGACTCAAGTAACTTAACCTGTCTATTTGACTGTTGCTTTAGTTCTTTAGGGTGCTTGGATATTTTTATATGAAATTTTCCTTATTAAATGACAATTTTCATGTGTGCATGCAGGCTTTGGGATACATACTTATTGCAAAGCCTGATTTTATGCTACAGAAAGATATTTTGAATCTGATAGAGGCATCACTATCTTCTGATGTTGATTATAGGTTAAAGGTATAGACATTTTCCTGTAATGGGTTCTGCTCCGCGTAGCTTTTTCTGTATATAATTGGACCTACTTGTCCAGATTCAAGGATTGCAAAACCTTTATGAGTATCTCCGTGATGCGGAAAGCCAACTCACGGCTGACAGTACTGGCAAGCCTACTGTACCCTATGCAACTAATGGTGGGAGTGAAGTGCCTGTTGCTGCTGGAGCGGGAGACACCAACATCTGTGGTGGTATTATCCAGTTGTATTGGAATTCTATTCTTGAGAGATCCTTGGATATGAACGATCAAGTTCGCCATGCTGCACTAAAGGTGAATTAGTTCAACTGATTTCTGCACTTTCCTGCTTTTCATTTCAGAGTAGAAAACAGTGATATTTTTTTTTTGCAGATTGTTGAAATTGTTCTTCGCCAGGGTTTAGTTCATCCAATTACCTGTGTTCCACACCTTATAGCACTTGAAACTGACCCTGTGGAGGGGAACTCAAAGTTGGCTCATCATTTGCTGATGAATATGAATGAAAAGTACGATGATTCAACTTCTCATTTCTCCATTTCTTTATTGGATAAAATGATCTGACCTATTGGCGTTATTTTGCAGGTATCCTTCATTTTTTGAAAGCCGCCTAGGTGATGGCCTACAAATGTCGTTCAGATTCTTCGAGACCATAGTCAGCAACCATAACGTGGTGGCAACCAACATGAAATCAAATCCGATTGCATTTGTTAAACCTGGCATATCCAGAATATATCGTCTTATCCGTGCAAATCGAAATTCAAGAAACAAATTTGTACACTCAATAGTTCGCAAATTTATATCTGACAGCCGGAGTTACCCCACAATTGGTTTTCTTGTGTAAGTTATTTAGTTATGTGCCTGTTGATCCTCTTATTCTTAAAATTTGGTATCTGACTCTCCAAGTTGTGTGAATATTGCAGTTACTGTGTAGAAGTTCTTGCATCTCTCCCTTTCACATCTCCTGATGAGCCACTTTACTTGGTCTATGATATAAACCGAGTTATTCAAATTAGAGCCGGAGCAATCGAGGCTAATTTGAAGAATTGGACTTCCATGGATCAGCAGCAAGATGTGGTGGGTCAGCAAGATGTGGTGGATCAGCAAGATGTGGTGGGTCAGCAAGATATGGTGGGTCAGCAAGATGTGGTGGGTCAGCAAGATATGGTGGATAATGTTATGCATGAACCTGGGGGATATCCTGACCAGAATCTGGCAGATAGTCCTCAAAAGATGCTTAATAATTCATGCAGCACGTCAGATGTTGACATGGCCAAACTTCAGGTGAGCTTGATATGTTTTGGGTTGTGAGGGATTTTGGTAGAATATAATTGATGCGGAGATGGTTGCAATCCTTGCATGTTTGCATCTCATCTTCTTCAACTAAATAGGCCTTTGTTTTTTTCCGTTTCGAAAAAAAAAACTAAATAGGCCTTTGTTTTCAGGAAGATTGCCATGATGCGATAGCTCTGCAGCTCCTTCTCAAACTGAAGAGACATTTGAAAATGGTCTACAGTTTAACTGATGCTCGCTGTCAGGTGTGTGTTTTCCCTTGTTTGGAAATTAGTCCTCGGAAGACATGTTGCATGACAGATTTATTTCCAATTTCAATACAGGCATTTTCTCTGAAGGATCCACCAAAACCTGGTGAAGCAATCTCCAAGCAGAATATCCCGCTTAACATTAACAACACTAACATCAGTTTGCCGAGCTGCCTGCAGGATGTAGCGCTCGTGTACCAGGTAGCATTTCTGAAAATGTAATTGCATTGGGCCTGGGCTTGATGATCCTACAACTCTTTAACATCTGATGGGACTTGTGATGCACAGGATTTCAAGACATTGCTGCGAGAAGATTCCATGGACTATGTACTGTATACTTCTGCCACGGTCCAGAAGAAGCGTCTGACTCCAAGAAGTTCGTCGAAAGTTAGAAGGCCAGTGGCTGTTACAAGAGGACGTGGTGGTGGTCGTGGTCGTGGTGGTCGTGGCGGCGGTGATGATGATGATGACACTGATGATGATGACTGGATTGGCGGGCCGAGGGTGCTAGAGTTTGGCGCTCAGGCAGTGACTGGTGGCCGAGTAACGAGACAAAGGGTCCAAGTATGACTGGTGATTGGTGCTCTGTACATTGTAGGGAAGTTTATAGGTGACTGACACGCAGGGGACATAGGTCATCGTTTAGGGCTCATACCATCACTGATACCATCACTATTCGGTAGTGGTAGTCGAGATTCTAGTATATAGAAGCAGAAAGGGAAGGGAGATAGCTTTACCTACTTAGAGCCATTAACTTGGAGAACTCCTTTTCTTGCTGTGCCCATTTTATTATATCTTTGTATTTTTGTGCTGGGCTATTGCAAAACTTCAAACAGGTTGTGCTCCATGTTTAATTCAATGGAAAAAGATAGATAGAAAGGATCTCTTTTGCTTTCCGGTTGGTCATTGTACCAATAATGTGTATATTGTACCAATAATGTGTACTAAATCAGTAAATTTTCTAGTTTTGAACTAAATCAAACTTCTTACTCTGAACTAGCCCATAGAAAGATATATGTAACATCTACTACACACTAAGTTTTATTACATTCACCATAAACCTGAAGTATTTTTTTCTACTATATGCATATCTTTGAAGGAAGGGTGAGCTTTATGGATCAGGTAATAACGCTCATACAATCACGCTCGAGCGAGGCTGATGCGTAGGAAGGCACCGACTCGATAACCCACTAGACTCACGCTTGCATGATTGTCCTAGACTATGGGCTATGTCATGTTTTTTTTTGAGAGGTGTGTCATGGGTGTGTTTGGTTCGCGCCCACTTCAAACAGGTCCACTAAGGCCCTGCTTGGAATGCAGTTTTTCTGCCACCCTTGTAATATTTTACAACTGTATTATACTAGCCTCCAACCAAATACATTCCGCAGGGTGGTTTTTCAATCCGGTGGTAATCTGCGCTTGGCTGCGAGTTTCAATCCACTTGTACATGTCGCGCAGGTTGCAACACAAAACTTTCCAAGCGGGGCTTAACAGAGGAGGCCGCTTGGAGGAGTGATTCGCCGTCACGGCGGCCAACGTCGCCATCGCGGCTAGGAGCGAGTCGTCATCGCCGTCGCGGCCAGGAGCGAGTCACCGCTGTCGGCGCGCCTAACCCTGTCGTGGCCAACGTCTTCGGCGCCTCACTACGTCGCCATTGCTTCACCCCCTCGTGGACACCGGCGCCGGCGCCTCCCGGCGGCGCAACCTCGATCTAAGCCTCGAACGAGAGGCGAGGTGGGGAAAAAGGACGGGCGCTGGTCTGTATCGAATACGAGCCTAATGCGGGTGTAAGCGTGAAAACAGGTGTAAAACTTACAGTCCAAAAACAACATGCCAAGTACCAAAGCGAGGCCCATTCATTTTTATTTCACATGGTTATATTTTACAGGTGTATTGGGCCCCAAAACAAGGAACCAAGGGGAGCCTAAGTGTAAAAGTAGCCTTTTGATGCATTGGCATGTAGACACATGATGTGTTGGCCCGTAGACACACGATACTGAAAGCAGATATCCTGGTACCGCCTCTGTCTCGTCCGCCTTGTCTCTGGCATGTCTCGTCCGTCTAGTCTCTGGCACAGGCAGGCCGTCACCGCCGCCTCCCACGACGGTAAGCATCCGTACAACCACCCCCCATCCTTCACTTTTAAGTTGTTGGGTAAGGTGTGTGATTAATTTTACCGTTACTTACCGCAACCCTGATTTCACTAGGACAAACAAATGAAGATTACGATTCAAGCATCACATTCATAGCTGTAATTCATGCCTGGCTCCTATGGTGATATACTCCAATGTTTCTTTGAGATAGGGAGATGATGATGAATCTAAACTACATCTTATAACCATAACGATGTAAAAACCATGAACATGCTTCGAATGAGGAGAGCCCACTTTGTTAAGCTTGTGAAGACAGGTAGGGAGAGGGAGTTGCTAAAAGATAACATCCACACCTCCATGAAAGAGCAAATAACAATGTTCCTTCATGTTGTAGGTCATAACCAGAGGTTCAGAGTGAATCACAACACATTCAGGAAATCCAATGAGACAATTTCCTAGTATTTCAAGCAAGTCTTGTATGCGGTTTGAGAGCTCATAGGAGAGATGATCAAGGCACCTATTGGTCAAACTTCTTCAAAGATACGAACTTGCTACAGATGGTATCCATATTTCAAGTTGAGCAGTACTAATTGTTCGTTCATGACATGATTGTATTGTTGTGAATCATAAAGTTTGTTCATGCTATCACATGATTGTACTTCGTAGCTGATGGTACTCCTGTGACTACTAGAGTGTTGAGGTCACATGCTGCATCATATAGGGGTAGAAAGTACTACACAAGCCATAATATGCTTGCTGCTGTTGATTTCAATCTCAAGTTAACATACTAGATGACCCAGTGTGCCAATTGGCGCAGAGACCAACTGCAGCTAGGAAGTTAAGCGAACTATGTGAAACATAAAATGAAAGTCTATTTGAAGAGTTAGCGCACAGACCAATTGCAAGCCAGTGAAGTTAAAGGGAACTATTTGAATGATCCCCCTAACTACCTGATCACTGCCCAATTTTTTTCACAACTGTGCAACGACCAAATAAAACCTGAAGTTAAGCAAGCTATGGGCGGTGGTCAGTCGCTGATCCGCTTAGGGTGTCCGGTACACGCCTCCGTCATGCTCCAGCCAGGTTAAAGAAAAGTTGAATGCTATGTGGTCATGATCCAACTCTTGCCCTTAATAGTACCATTATTAGCATGCTTACTTACAAACTCAGTCAATTGGGGGACGAACCCGACCAAAGGCATCGACCTGTTTGTCCCGGTTTCTATTTCCCTTCCACAATGTACCTACAATTCGGAAGTTAAGTGAACTATCGGAAATATAAAATATAAGTTAAGTGAACTATTTGAAGTGACCAACTATAGCCATCGGCGCATAGACCAATTGTAGCCTAAAAGAGAAGCAACTAAGAGCATCTCCACTCGCCCCCCAACATGCCCCCCAGGGCGCCTCTTTTAGCGCCGGCGGCGAAAAATCAGCCCAGTCACGCCCCAGGTCCTTGTTTATCGTCGGTTTGGGCCGAAATAACAGCCGGCGAACCCGAGGCAAACCCAGCCCCCAGGGGTCGCCTGGGGCGCCGGCCGAAGCGAAAAGGCGCGTGGGTCCGCTCTGT
This sequence comes from Triticum dicoccoides, assembly GCF_002162155.2. Taxonomy (NCBI): domain Eukaryota; kingdom Viridiplantae; phylum Streptophyta; class Magnoliopsida; order Poales; family Poaceae; genus Triticum; species Triticum dicoccoides. The sequence goes on from NC_041383.1 coordinate 404,856,104, forward strand.
CGGTGACAGACAAGCCTTTTCCCGCCGTTTCCCCCCTTTCCCTCCATTTTATCATTGCTCCGCCCTTCTGCCTCGCCACTCCCGCTATTCTCCTCCCAGATCCTGCTATCCGGGCCGCCATGCCGCCATGCCGCCAAAGAAGTATTCGACCCCTCGCTCTGCTGCCGCTGCCAATTCCACCCAGCCGAAGCAAAGCAAGCCGAGGAAGCCGATGGCAAAATCACCGGGCATGTCGAACGCCGAGTGGAGGGCAGAGGTTCAACATCGAGAGGCTGTCACCACCGACCGACGAAACAGGCTCAATGCTAAGAAGACCCGGGACGCGACCGCGGAGCAGGCAGAGGCGTCTCGCGCGGGCATGATGAATCCGCCCGGCGGCCACTGCCCGCAAGCTACGTGGAGCCAACAGAGCGTCACATCGCCGACCAACTTCTCGCCGCCGTCGCCCTGGGGGTATGCACCCTCGCCTGGCTACTCCAACGGCGACGCGCATGGTGGATTCAACCCCAACATCACCTTCCCACATGGCGCGCCGCCACGTGCCTCACCCTCCGGTCTGAACCCCGACCAGCGCAATCCCTTGTCCGTGTTCGCCGGCCTCCACACTAAGTACATCTACTCCCCGCCGGTGTACACAGCCTCGCCGATGCCTCCTCTACGTCATGGCGCCCTGCCCTTCTCACAAGCCTCGGCGTCATATTTCGGCAACCCCGACGCAACCGATGCCAACATGGACGAGATCATCATGAGCGGCTCGGTCGCTGCCGCCTCCTACCCCGGGTTCCACGCACAAGATGACAAAATGGACACCCTCGCCGACATGGATGACGAGCTCGACGACGCCGAGGAGGAGGAGAAGACGAGGAGGAGATGGAGTCGGCGTTGGCGCCGACGAGGAAAGGGAAACAGAAGAAGCGGTGGGCCAATGCCAGGCCGGGTGAGCCGCGCGTCAAGTGGACGTCCAAAGAAGACGAGTGCCTCGCCGAAGCATGGAAGACCATTAGCATTGACCCGGTTACGCCGACACCAACGCCGACGCCCAGCCCGAGCACAGAAGCCACGCCGATGCCGACCAATCCAAGCACAAAGCCGCGCTGACGCCGACCAGCACGAGCATAGAAGCCACGCCGATGCAGACCAGTCTCACGCTGGAGGAGCCCGTCCTTTGATGCATCCCTTTGCCTACACGTCCTTCCTTTTCAACGCTGAACTTCCGTGTATGTTTGATCGCCAAACTGTGGATGGTGATCGCCAAACTGTAGCATGATGATCGCCGAACTTGTGGCATCTTTTTGGCAGCGAGAAAGACAAGTTTGAATTTATGTGCGTCTTGGGGCCAAAACCTGGGGGCGCGGCTGGGAACTGGATCGCCCCCAAGGCGAAAAAATGGCTGACGCTTAGGCCAAAACGCAATCTCCGGGTGCGCTGGGGGGGGGGGGACGAGTGGAGATTCTCTAATAGAACTGAAAGTAGGGGCCTATGTCATATGTTCCTAACATCATTATGTAGACCAACCACAAACTAGAAGTTAAGCAAACTATTTGAAACTACAACTGATACGTCTCCGACGTATCTATAATTTTTGATTGTCTCACGCCAATATTCTACAACTTTCACATACTTTTGGTAACATTTTATATTATTTTTGGGACTAACATATTGATCCAGGGCTCACTGCCAGTTCCTGTTTGTTGCATGTTTTTTGTTTCGCAGAATATCCATATCAAATGAAGTCCAAACACGGCAAAAATTTATGGAGATTTATTTTGGAATATATGTGATTTTTGGGAAGACAAATCAACACGAGATGATGCCCGAGGGGTCCACAAGCCAAGAGGGCGGCCCCCCTACCCAGTGCGTGCCTGGCAGGCTTGTGGGACCTTTGTAGGTCGGTTGGAGATAACCTTTGGCCGCAATAAAGCTAATATTCAGATAAAAATCCCCTCAAATTTTCATCCCAATACGGATCTTCGGGAATTAAAGAAATGATTTTCGGCCAGAAAACAGAAACGTGAAACAGAAGAGAACAAAGAGAGATCCAATCTCGGAGGGGCTCCTGCCCTCCGGGAGACATGGAGACCAAGGATCGGAGGGTAAACCCTCCTCCCATTTAGGGGGCAGGCCAAGGAAGAAGAAGAAGGAAGGGGCTCCCGCCTCTCCCGATGGCGTCGGAACGCCGCCGGGGAAATCATCGTGTGACGGTGATCTACTCCAACAATTTCGTCATCTTCACCAACACCTCCATCACCTTCCCTCATCTATATTCAGCGGTCCACTCTCCCGCAACCTGCTGTACCCTCTACTTGAACATGGTGCTTTATGCTTTATATTATTATCCAATGATGTTGAGGGAGTCCAGGATTAGGGGGTCCTCGGACAGCCGTACTATATGCTTATGCCGGACAGTTGGACTATGAAGATACAAGATTGAAGACTTTGTCCCGTGTCCGGGTGGGACTCTCCTTTGCGTGGAAGGCAAGCTTGGCAATTCGGATATGTAGATTTCCTTCTCTGTAACCGACTCTGTGTAACCCTAGCCCCCTCCAGTGTCTATATAAACCGAAGGGTTTAGTCTGTAGGACAACGACAATCATAATCATAGGCTAGCTTCTAGGGTTTAGCCTCTACGATCTCGTGGTAGATCAACTCTTGTAATACTCATATCATCAAGATCAATCAAGCAGGAAGTAGGGTATTACCTTCATAGAGAGGGCCCAAACCTGGGTAAACATTGTGTCCCCCGCCTCCTGTTATCACTAGCCTTAGATGCACAGTTCAGGACCCCCTACCCGAGATCCGCCGGTTTTGACACCGACAGATGTGTTGCCATCCTATGATGTTTGAGTAGATTTTTATTGTCCTTTGGGGTAATTGGTGAATTGCTATGATTGGTTTAATTTGCTTAGGTTTATGTTGCTGTACTTTGGTGCCCATCATATGAGCACGCATGTGGATCACATCATAGGGTTAGTTGTATGTTGATAGGACTATGCATTGGAAGGCAAGAGTGACAGAAGCTTCTTCCTACCATGGAAATTTATTCATACGAGATTGAAGGGGGACCAATATATCTTAATTCTATGGTTGGGATTTTACCTTAATGAGCTTTAGTAGTTGCATATGCTTGCTAATAGTTCCAATCATAAGTGCATTTAATTCCAAGTAAGGGATGACATGCTAGAAGTGGCCTCTCCCACATACAAACTTGCTATCGGTCTAGTAACTTAGCCAATTGCTTAGGGACAATTCCGCAAATCCTACCACCACTTTTCCACACTCGCTATACTAACTTAATTGTTCTTTTAGTAAAACAACACCTAACTCTCATTTCCACGTTCTTTATTATCTTGCAAACCTATCCCTTTACACCTACAAAGTACTTCTAGTTTTATTCTTGTTCTAGGTAAAGCGAATGTTAAGTGTGCATAAAGTTGTATTGGTGGTTGATAGAACTTGAAGGGAATATTAATTCTACCTTTAGCTCCTCATTGGGTTTGACACTCTTATCGAGAAAGGCTACAATTGATCCCCTATACTTGTGGGTTATCAAGACCTTTTTCTGGCGCCGTTGTCGGGGAGCAATAGCGTGGGGTGAATATTCTGTGTGTGCTTGTTTGCTTTATGACTAAGTAGATTTTATTTTATGTTATAAGTTGTTCTTGTTTTCTATCTTTAGTTATGGGTAGGAAACATAAAATACCAAAAAAAATTAGTTGTGCTTGCTAACCCAATGGTTGAAGAACCACCCAAAATCTATTATACTGCTGAAGCTTTCTACTTGGATCATCTTCGATCTCTTTGTGCTCGTGCTGAAAACCCAACTAGCTTAGTTGAGGGTAAAACATTAGATGAGCATGTTTATTTTGTGCGACACCATTTATCTCAAAAAGGGAAACTCTTATGGCATCATATTAATAGTTTGCATTGCTATGCTTGGAATTTATGTGAAATGCATGATTTTACTTGTTGTTCTGAAAACCCTAAAAACATTTCCTTCCAATGTGAGTTTAAGGATAATGGAATCTTATCTTCTTATGCCAAGGGTGTTTACAATTACTATGATATTGAACAAATTGAAGAATTTGTTTCTTTTAAGGGTACCTATGAAATTGCTTCTTTGATTGAAAATATGATGCTACTCTTTACAGATCTGAAAATTTTGCCATACTTAAATATTTCTATGAAAACTATGCTTCTAATGCTTATGTTAAATAATAGATTGAGGGATTCCCCGCTGTCCAAGAGGAAACTAACATTTTGTAGGAGTCTATGGAAAAAGAAATTGATGGAACCGTGAGTTCATTAGATGAAAAAGATGATGAAGAGAACGGAGAACAAAAGGAGGAAGAGCAGACTAGCTACCCGTGCCCACCTCCTAATGATGAATATTTCAACTCAGACAGTGTCTAGTTTCCCTTCATGCTTACTGAAGGATGAATGCTATGATCCCTTGGATTCTTTTAAAATATCCCTTTTTGATGAAATTGATGCTTGCTATGCTTGTGGCCATGATGCCAATATGAATTATGCTTATGGAGAAGAACTTGATATAGTTCCTTATGTTAAGAATGAAATCGTTGCTATTGCACCTACGCATGATAGTCCTATTATCCTTTTGAATTCTCCCAACTACACTATATTGGAGAAGTTTGCGCTTATTAAGGATTATATTGATGGGTTGCGTTTTACTACTACACATGATGATTTTGATGGATATAATATGCATATGCTTGCTGCTCCTAATTGCAATTATTATGAGAGAGTAACTACATCTCCACCTCTCTATGTCTCCAACACAATAAAATTGCAAGAAACTGTTTATGCTATGTATCGACCTTTATTATGTGTGCATGAATTGTTCTTTTATGACATGTCGATGCATAGGAAGAAAGTTAGAATCCATTGCATGATATATATTGATTCGTTATCACTACAAAATTACAAATCATTGTTAATTAAAATTGGCTTTGACATACCTTGGGATTTGGGTGGATCAATTACTTGAGCAGTATATGCCTAAGTTAATGGCTTTAAAGAAAGCGCTACTCGGGAGACAACCTGGAAGTTTTAGAGAGTCATTTATTTATTCTGTGTGCTTTTTAAAAACTTTAAAAACAAAAAAAATATAGAGGGGAACCTAAAAACTTTTTCAAAAAGAGAAGCGACCAGAAGGTTATGCATTGGAGAAGTGAGGGTCGACCTTGAACACTTGTGTTCATGCTCATGAAAACAATGTAGAATTTTTTATGGAAATTTCATGCAAAAATAATTATCCCCTTGTACAAATCCATTGTATTATAAAAATAATGTGCCAACATTTACCTTTAGGGTGTTTGAATTACTTGTTTGGTATGTGTAGTGCAAAAACAAAAAACTTTGGTTGCAATGCGTAATTTTTGATAATTTACTGGAACGTCCAAAAATTCTGAAATTTTTACAAAGTACTTCTATGCAAATTGTTTTTCCCTATTTTTTCAGAATTGTTTGAGTTACAAAAGTATATGTACCATCTTTATCTTTATAGACTGTCCTGTTTTCACAAATTGCTATTATAGTTTCTTCATTTGCTTATGTTTGAAATCTTGTGGAGCCCTACTGACTCGGGAGCCATATAATTGTGATATAATACAGTGGGTAATGTTTGATTATAATTATACAATAATGTTACAGCAGAACATGATGGGATTTTATGTTATATGTACTAACCCCCTAATAAAAACTTTGGTTAAGCTTTGTGTGGATGAAGTGTTCGAAGATTGAGGAGGTATCGGTATGAGGAGAATAAGGAGAGGCAAGAGTTCAAGATTGGGGATGCCCAAGGCACCCCAAGTAAATATTTAAGGAGACTCAAGCGTCTAAGCTTGGGGATGCCCCGGAAGGCATCCCACCTTTCTTCAACAATTATTGGTATGTTTCGGTTTTTGTTTTGTTCACATAATATGCGTAAATTCTTGGAGCGTTGTGTGATTTTTATTTTCCTTTTAATGATGCACCATGTTGGTATAAGATAGTCCTTGGTTGATTTATATAATGCTCTTTGTACTTCACTTATATCTTTTGAGTATGGCTTTATATAATGCTTCATGTGCTTCACTTATATCATTTGAAGTTTATGGCTTTATATAATGCTTCATGTGCTTCACTTATATCATTTGAAGTTCGATGCCTGTCTCTCTACATATAGAAAACCGTTATTTGTAGAATGCTCTTTTGCTTCACTTATATTTACTAGAGCGTGGCCAAGTCTTTTGTAGAAAGAATTAAACTCTCATGCTTCACTTATATCTATTTAGAGAGTCAACATGAATTGGTCATTCACATGGTTAGTCATAAAATCCTACATAAAACTTGTAGACCATTGAATATGATATGTTTGATTCCTTGCAATAGTTTTGCGATATTAACATGGTAATATGTGGGAGCTACTAGTGAATGATTGTGGTTTAGTAAGAATATTGGTGTTAAGGTTTGTGATTCCTGAAGCATGCACGTATAGTCTCTCGTTATGCTCAGAAGTTGGAGCATGATTTATTATTGAGTGTCTTCCTTTGCATGGTGGTCGGGGGCGCGCGATGGTTAACTCCTACCAACCTCTCCCTAGGGGCATGCATCGTAGTACTTTGCTTTGAGGGTTAATAAACTTTCACAATAAGTATGTGAGTTCTTTATGACTAATGTGAGTCCATGAATTATACTCACTCTCACCTTTCTGCAATGTGCTAGCCTCTTCGGTACCATGCATTGCCCTTTCTCACCACGAGAGTTAGAGAAAACTTTGCCAGTGCATCCAAACCCCATGATATGATATTATCTATCACACATAAGCCTCCTTATATCTTCCTCAAAAAAACGACCATACCTAGCTATTATGGCATTTCCATAGCCACTTCAAGATATATTGCCATGTAACTTCCATCATCATCATATACATGACTTGAGCATTCATTTCCATATTGCTTTGCATGACCGTAATATAGCTAGCATGATATTTTCAAGGCAAGTATTTTTTTTGATATCTTTGCTACGCTAGATCATTGCACATCCTAGTACACTGCCAGAGGCATTCATATAGAGTCATATTGTTCTAGATATCAAGTTGTAAGTAAATAGAAGTGTGATGATCATCATTATTAGAGCATTGTCCCAATGAGTAAAGGATGATGGAGACTATGATTCCCCCACAAGTCGGGATTTGACTCCGGACGGGTAAAAATTAAGAAAAGGAGGCCAAAAAGAGCCCAACAAAAAAAATAAAAAAAGGAAAAAAAAGAGAAGGGGCAATGTTACTACCCTTTTCCACACTTGTGCTTCAAAGTAGCACCATGTTTTTCATATAGAAAGTCTCCTATGTTGTCATTTTCATATACTAGTGGGAATTTTTCATTATAGAACTTGGCTTGTATATTACGATGATGGGCTTCCTCAAATGCCCGAGGTCTTCTAGTGCAAGAAAGTTGGATGCACACCCAATTACTTTTCAGTTTGAGCTTTCATACACTTATAGCTCTTAGTGCACCTGTTGCATGGCAATCCCTACTCCTCGCATTGACATCAATTGATGGGCATCTCCATAGCCCGATGATTAGCCGCGTCAATGTGAGACTATCTTCCTTTTTGTTTTCTACTTATTAATACCTACCACCGCATTCTATTCCACCCATAGTGCTATGTCCATGGCTCACGCTCATGTATTGCCTGGGGGTTGAAAAAGATGAAGCGCACTAAAAAGTATGAACCAATTGCTTGGCTGACATCGGGGTTGTACATGATTTATATTTTGTGTTAAGAAGATGGAGCATGACAAGGCTATATGATTTTGTAGGGATAGCGTTCTTTAGTATTTTTATTTTGAAAGGCATGATTGTTTGTTGGTATGCCTGACTATTGATGTATTTATGTCAAATTATAGACTATTGCTTTGAATCACTCATGTCTTAATATTCATGCCATGATCAGATTATATGATCAAGATTATGCTAGGCACCATTCCACATATTTTTTTATCTTTTTACCATTTACCTACTCGAGGACGAGCATGATTTAAGCTTGGGGATGCTGATACGTCTCCATCGTATCTATATTTTTATTGTTTCATGCCAACATTCTACAACTTTCACATACTTTTGGCAACATTTTATATTATTTTTGGGACTAACATATTGATCTAGTGCCAGTGCCAGTTCATGTTTGTTGCAAGTTTTTTGTTTTGCAAAATATCCATATCAAACGAAGTCCAAACGCGATAAAAATTTACGGAGATTTATTTTGGAATATATGTGATTTTGGGGAAGAAGAATCAACGCGAGACGATGCCCGAGGGGGCCACAAGCCTAGAGGGCGCGCCCCCTACCAAGGGCGCGCCTGGCAGGCTTGTGGGTCCCCTGTAGTCGGTTGGAGGTATCCTTTGGCCGCAAGAAATCTAATATTCGGATAACAATCCCCTCAAAATTTCAGCCCAATCTGAGTTACGGATCTCCGGGAATTTAAGAAACGGTTTTCAGCCAGGAAATAGAAACGTCAAATAGAAGAAAACACACACACACACACACACATAGAGAGAGAG
>NC_041383.1:404865189-404884639 GCF_002162155.2 Triticum dicoccoides
AGAGAGAGAGAGAGAGAGAGAGAGAGAGAGAGATCCAATCTCAGAGGGGCTCCTGCCCAACGGGAGGCATGGAGACAAAGTACCAGAGGGGAAACCCTCCTCCCATCTAGGGGGGAGGCCAAGGAAGAAGAAGGAAGGGGCTCTCTCCCCTCTCTCCCGGTGGCGCCGGAAGGCTGCCGAGGCAATAATCGTGTGACAGCGATCTAGTCCAAGAACTCCGCGATCTTCACCAACACCTCCATCACCTTCCCTCATCTACATTCAACGGCCCACTCTCCCGCAACCCGCTGTACCCTCTACTTGAACATGGTGCTTTATGCTTCATATTATTATCCAATGATGATGCCATCATATGATGTTTGAGTAGATTTTTGTTGTCCTTTGGAGTAATTGGTGAATCGCTATGATTGGTTTAATTTTCTTGTGTTTATGTTGCTGTCCTTTGGTGCCCATCACATGAGCGTGCGTGTGGATCCCACCATAGAGTTAGTTGTATGTTGATAGGACTATGCATTGGAGGGCAAGAGTGACAGAAGCTTCTTCCTACCATAGAAATTGATTCATACTGGATTGAAGGGGGACCAATATATGTAATGCTATTGTTGGGGTTTACCTTTATGAGCTTTAGTAGTTGTAGATGCTTGCTGATACGTCTCCAACGTATCTATAATTTTTGATTGTTCCATGCAGTTATATTATCATTTTATAGCAAATTTATATTATTTTTTGGAACTAACCTATTGACAGGGTGCCCAGTGCCAGTTGCAGTTTTTTTGCATGTTTTTTACTTCACAAAATATCAGTACCAAATGGAGTCCAAACATAGCGAAACTTTTTGGAGATTTTTTTGGACCAGAAGACAAGTTGGGAGCCAAGGAAACAAGAAAGAGGAGGCCCGTGGGCCTCACAAGACACCAGGGTGCGCCAGGAGGCCCATGCGCGCCCTGATGTGTTGTGGGGCCCACGGGGATCTCCTCCACCCCCTCTCAGCTCTAGAAATTCCCAAATATTCGACGAAACACAATTCCAGCCGCCGCAAGTTCAAGAACCACGAGGTCCAATCTAGAGCCCTATTCCAGCACTCTGCCAGAGGGGAACACGATCACAGAGGGGTTCATCATCCTCATTGGTGCTCCTCCGATGATGCGTGAGTAGTTCACCATAGACTTACGGGTCCGTAGGCAGTAGCTAGATGGCTTCTTCTCTCTTTTTGATTCGCAGTATAATGTTCTCCTGGTTGTTCTTGGAGATCTATTTGATGTAATGACGTTTGCGGTGTGTTGGTTGGGATCTGATGAAGTTCGAGTTTATGATCAGATCTATATCCATGAATACTATTTGAGTTTTCTTTGATCTCTTATATGCATGATTATTTATAGCCTTGTATTTCTTCTCTGAATCTTTGGTTTAGTTAGGCCGACTAGATCGATTTTTCTTGCAATGGGAAGAGGTGCTTTGTGATGGGTATGATCTTGCAATGTCCTCACTGTAAGTGCACTAGTGCCACCCCTAGTTGGTTTTGGAGTATTGACGACAAACTTGGTTGAGGGACTAATGTGTTTGTGAGAATTGCAGGATAACACATGTAGTAGTACCATATTGATTCAGTTTACCTACCAGAGATGACCCCTAAAAATGTGTGAAGACATTGAAGACAATGGTGGTCTGTGAAGACATTCACATTGAAGACTATGACAGGAGAAGACATCGCGTGAAGACTATGGAATGCGAAGACATAGTGGTTTCGTAGTTTCCTTTTCTTCTTTGTTGAGTCATAGGAACCACCGTACAGTTAAGTGGAGTCCAAGTGAACAAAGTCAGAGTGACTGATGTGATGCTCAACCAAATCCTATGTCTTCGAGCAAAGACAATGAGAGCAAATCTTATCCAGAGCTGGATGAGTCAGCTTTACTTGTAGCCCAAGTCAAGCTGCCGCGTGTGTTCGAAATCTGACCGTTGGACACATGTCAGTTCCTTAGTGACCCAGGGTCATTTTGGACAAATCAGGTCAGGTTGACTCCTAGCTATAAATAGCCCACCCCTACACCATAAATTGGTGGCTGCTCAGAGTTAGTGCATGGCTTTTTTCGTTTGAGAGCAACCTACCTCCTAACCCTTTGAGAGAGGATCCTTGCGAGGACAAATCCCAAAACACCCAGAGCCAAAGAGTGTTAGGCATCACTGAAGTCTTTCTGTCCGCGTGATCTAAAGACTTATTACACTTGAGGACTATGAATCCTCCAGCCGGTTAGGCGTCGCGTTCTGAGCATCCAAGAGTCATTGAGGATTGCTGGTGAACAAAGTCTGTGAAGGTTTGGAAGTCTCCCTTGAAGACTTACCAGAGTGATTGGGCGAGGACTAACTGTTCTTAGCTCAAGGTAATAAGGTGAAGGCACGGTCTTCTGAGTTGAATCTCAGCCTCCCTAACCAGACGTACAGTTGTCACAAGAAGTGGAACTGGTCGAACAAATCCCTTGTCCTCTCCGAGCAACTGGTTCTATCCTACCTCTCTTGCCTTACTTATAGTTTGTCTTCGTGAAGTCTTTGCCTACTTGCCTTATCTGTTTGACTTCATTGAGTGAAGACTGTTGTCTGTTTGGCTTCATACTATCTTCCATCCTGATCCAATCTACCTAGCTACTTATAGTCTTCGTGCTTTCACTTCATTGCTTACTTGACTATGGCTTGTCTAGTGTAGTCTACCTTCCGCTGCATATCAATAGGTTCATTTCTATCGTTTGTGTTCGAAACATCCATGTTTTGAAGACTTTCATAAAAATCGCCTATTCACCCCCCTCTAGTCGAATACTAGCACTTTCAATTGGTATCAGAGCAAGGTGCTCCCTTGTTCTGTGTGATTCGGTTTAACCACCTGGAGTTTAGCTATGTCGACTGCAGGGATAATCAAAGTCTCCACTGCGTGCCCTGTCTTCGATGGCACTGATTACCCCTACTGGAAGAATAAGATGCGCATGCATCTTGAAGCCATTGATGTCGATCTCTGGTATGTCGTCAAGAACAGTGTTCCCAAGACTGGTGAAGGTGTCACTCCTGCTGATGTCAAGAAGTTTGTGCAACTGGACTCAACTGCCAAGAACATCATCTGTGGTCATCTGACCAAGGGGCAGTATGGTCGTGTGAGTGCTCTGGAAACATCAAAGCTGGTCTGGGACTGGCTCTCCAAGGTCAATGAAGGCGTATCAACACAGAGAGATTCAAGGATCAGTGTTCTTCGCAATCTCTTCAACCGCTTCAGGAGAAATGACAATGAGAATGTCCAGCTCACATTTGATCGCCTCACTGACATCACCAATGAGCTTCATGCACTCGACGCCACTGAGATCACCAAGCATGAAATCGTCAAGACACTACTGAGATCTCTCGACAGCTCATTTGACATCCTGGCCCTAATGATTCAAGAGCGCCTTGACTTCAAGACTCTCGATCCATCTAACATACTTGAGAGGCTCAAGACACATGAGTTCCAGCTATCTGAGAAAAGAGATATCTATGGTCCCAACTATGGCCGTACTCGCGCTTTGAAGGCAAAGGCCATCTCCTCGTCTGAAGAAGAATCTGACTGCAGTTCTGGTGATCCTGAAGACATTGGAAAGGAGCTTGCTATGCTCGTGAAGAAGTTCCAGAAGTTCACCAAGAAGAAAGACTTCAGAAAGTCTTCAAGATCCAGCTCAAGGAATGATGAAGCTTCCTTTCGTGATCACAAGAAGAGAACCTGTCACAAGTGCAAGAAACCTGGTCACTACATCTCTGAGTGTCCACAGTGGGACAACGAAACAAAGAAGAAGAAGAAGGGCAAGGACTATGATTCTGATGATAAGAAGAAGAAGAAATCCTCAAAGTCTTCTTCCAAGTAATCATCAAAGTCTTCTTCACACAAGAAGAGCTCATCTGGCAAGGCTTGTGCTTTTGTTAGCAAGGAGATGGATTCAGAGGAGGAGTTTGCATTTGAGGAGGCAGAGGTGGAGTCCGAGGAGGAATCTGATTCTGGAGTGGCAAGCCTAGCTCTAGCTTCTGCATACGTCGCCAAGTCCATCTTCGACACTGAAGACAATGGCCTCGTCACCAACGCTGATGCCAAGGATGAGGACGACTCTGCCCCCACCTACTGCTTCATGGCACGTGGTGCCAAGGTAAACTTACACGATGCTTACTTTCAAACATCAAGTGAAGATGACTCTGAATGTGAATCTAAACCTAGCTACAAAACACTTGGTAAAATTGCAACTGAACAACAGAATGCCATGGAACATATTAAAAAATTATTAGACAAAAGCGATGACCTGTTAGACGCGGAAATGACCCGATCTCAGTCCTTAATTGAAGACATAAAAAATCTTCATGTTAAGTATGAGGAACTTGAAAGTCGTCATGAATTGCTCTCAACCTCTCATGAAAAGCTTTCCTATGATTATCTTCAAAGGAAGCAAGAACTTGAGAAATTGAGATCGGCTCATGAAGATCTTCAAAAGGAAAACGAGTCACTCCGTGCTCAACAGATCAGTTCTGCTCAGGAAGGATTTGAACTACCATGTCTGAAATGTATTGAGCATGATAATGCTGTCTCTGTTGCTGAATGTTCAACTGCTACTACTGTTGCAATATCTTCAACTGCTGATGTGGTAACTAACCCCTCATCTGAGGATACCACTACTATTGCTGATGAGAATGCCAGGTTGAAGTCATTACTTGAGACAGGAATGTACAAAAGTCTCAAAGAGCATCAGACACTATGCGATGTCCTTAAAAAGCAGATTCTGAACCGAAACCCTAGGAAAGAGGGTGTTGGGTTCGAGAGGAAAATGAATGTTGATGGTTCTTACTGGATGCCTGAGCAGTACCCCAAAACCACATGAGTTGCTGCTAAGGAACCTTCAGTAGATCCATCTACCCTATCTGGCTTCACTAGTGCTAACCCAGTTATCATTGATGAATCCTTTGATGCAAACTATAAACTGTTCAGGAATCAGAATGGTGAAGTGTTTGCCAGGTATATTGGTACTAACTACAGGAATGGACCACCTCTTAAGAAGATTTGGGTACCAAAAAGGTGCCTTGAAAGTCTTCCCGTGAATGTCATTATGACACCACCTGGGAAGAAGACAAACCCCAGACCAAAGGCTTCATATGGTCCAAAGGCTTCATACAGACAGAAGACTCACCCGAGTCACCCTAACGCCAATGTTTTACAGGGAAATCATACTCAGACCTTTGAATATGAGCGTGTTTCATCAAACCGCTATGTTCATAAGTCTAAGAACTTTTCTGCTTATTCATATGAGTATTATTCTCCTCATGCAAGGCTATTTGCTAGGGCTTCAAAGCCGAAGTTCTCAGATGCTGCACTTAGACTCATTGCTTCTAAGCCACCCCTGAAAATGTGGGTGGTTAAGAAAACTTAACTCTCTTTTGCAGGGAAAGGTCTCCAGCCGGAAATCAAAGGCGTCTGATGCTTATGCTGGGGACCTTAAACATCTTGTGGGGCGCAAGATAAAATGCCCAAATGGTCTTACTATGTATTTCGTCCTGGGATTACTTGAAACTCATCCTATCTATCCTAACCAAGATCTGAACTTCTATGTTCCACTTGTTCGTCAAATGTTTATGCTTCACAACTCGCTTGGTGAAGCCTATACCCCAAACTGTACTGTAGGCTATGACACCTCATGCTTCAGAATGGATTATGGATAGTGGCTGCACCAACCACATGACTGGTGATCGAAGTCTTCTGATGGATTCAACTCTTCGGCCGTTTGATAAGAGTCATATCACATTTGCTAACACTGGTAAAAGTAAGGTATTGGGTCTTGGTAGAGTTGCAATCTCAAAGGATCATCACATGGATAAAGTGATGCTTGTTGAATCCCTTGGTTTCAACTTAATGTCTGTATCAATGCTATGTGATTTGAATATGATTGTGATATTTGGAAAATATCGTTGCCTTGTCCTTATGGAATCTGACAAATCTCTAGTCTTTGAAGGGTATCGAAAAGATGATCTATATATGGTAGATTTCTCAGCAGGACCACAACTAGCCACATGTCTTCTAGCAAAAGCTTCAGAGTGCTGGCTTTGGCATCGGAGGCTAGGACATGCAGGCATGAGGAACTTGTACACTCTCACGAAGAAGAAGCATGTCATGGGCATCGAAGGCATCAAGTTCAACAAAGATCATCTGTGTGGTGCCTGTGAAGCTGGGAAGATGACTAGGGCCAAGCATCCCTCGAAGATAATCATGACGACATCTCAACCCTTCAAGCTGCTTCACATGGACCTATTTGGCCCTACTCATTACTCTACTCTTACTACCACTGCTTGTCTCTATGGTTTCGTTATTGTTGATGATTACTCAAGATATACCTGGGTGCATATAATTCTCTATAAGAATGAAGTGCAGGATGTCTTTAGACGCTTTGTCAATCGTGCCATGACGAACTACGGTGTCAAGATCAAGCACATTAGAAGTGATAACGACACATAATTCAAGAACACCTGCCTCAACACTTACCTTGAGACGCTTGGCATCACTCATGAGTTTTCTTCTCCATACACACCTCAGCAGAATGGCATCATGGAGCGCAAGAATAGGACCCTCATCGAGATGGCTCGGACGATGCTAGATGAGTACAAAACTCCAAGAAAGTTCCGGCCTGAAGCTATTGACACTGCATGCCACATCATCAACCGAATTTATCTTCACAAGCTTCTGAAGAAGACATCATATGAGCTGCTAACTGGTAAGAAGCCAAACGTCAGTTACTTTAGAGTATTTGGTGCTAGGTGCTGGATCAAGGATCCACATCACACTTCAAAATTTGCACCTAAAGCACATGAAGGTTTTATGCTTGGTTATGGAAAGGACTCGCACTCCTACAGAGTCTTCAACCTCTTTCACTATAAAGTGGTTGAAACTGTGGATGTGCGGTTCGATGATACTAATGGCTCGTAAAGAGAGCACCTGCCAAATGTGCTAGATGAAGTTCCTCCGAGTGAATCTATCAAGCTCATGGGTACTGGAGAGATCACACCGTCCGAACCTCAGGCTGAAGATGAACTCATCATTGCACCAAATCAACCTAATGACAATGCTAAGCCTGAAGTCAATGCTGAAGCTGAAGACAATGATCTGCAAGGGCAAAATCTTCGTCCAGTACATCCCCGTGTTGCAAATGAAGTACAGATTGAGAAGATCATTGACTGCACCTGGTCCACTCACTCGTTCAAGAGCAACACAACTGGCAAATTTCTGTGGACACTTTGCATTTGTCTCAATATCTGAACCCAAGAAAGTTGATGAAGCCTTCATGGAACCTGAATGGATTCAAGCCATGCAAGAAGAGCTTTATCAGTTTGAGCTGAACAATGTCTGGGGACTAGTCAAGCGCCCTGATACTTGCAAGCATAATATCATTGGCACCAAATGGATCTATCGCAACAAACAAGATGAACATGGTCAAGTTGTCAGAAACAAGGCTCGTCTGGTTGCTCAAGGCTACACTCAAGTTGAAGGGATTGACTTCGATGAAACATTTGCTCCCGTGGCAAGACTTGAAGCCATTCGCATATTGCTTGCATATACCAACCATCACAATATTCTTCTGTACCAAATGGATGTGAAGAGTGCCTTTCTCAATGGCAAGATTGAAGAAGACATGTATGTTGCACAACCACCTGGCTTTGAAGATCCAAAGCATCCTGATATGGTGTTTAGGCTCAACAAGGCACTGTATGGCCTCAAACAAGCTCCTCGCACTTGGTATGACACGCTCAAAGACTTCTTGAAGAGCAAAGGCTTCAAACCTGGTTCACCTAGATCCAACACTCTTCACGAAGTCATACGACGGTGAACTGTTTGTGTGCCAAATCTATGTGGATGACATTATCTTCGGATGCACTGACAAGAGATACAATGATGAGTTTGGACACATGATGCAAGAGCAATATCAGATGTCCATGATGGGTGAGCTGAAGTTCCTCCTTGGTCTTCAAATCCGTTAGCAGAGAAACGACATCTTCATATCTCAAGAGAAATACCTCAAAGAATGCCTGAAGAAGTTTGGAATGCAAGACCGCAAAGGTTACACGACGCCCATGCCAACCAAAAGTCATCTGGGTCCTAACGACAATGGTAAAGAGTTCGATCAAAAGGTATACTGCTCCATGATTGGTTCCTTACTTTACTTATGTGCATCTAGGCCAGATATAATGCTTAGCGTTTGCATGTGTGCCCGATTCCAAGCGGCACCAAAGGAGTCGCATCACCTAGCAGTGAAGCGAATTCTTCGATATTTGGCTTACACCCCAACAATAGGATTATGGTATCCAAAGGGCTCAACATTTAATCTGATTGGATATTCTGATGCTGATTATGCTGGTGACAAAGTTGATCGCAAGTCCACCTCAGGAACATGTCACTTTCTCTGTCGATCACTTGTCTGTTGGTCTTCAAAGAAGCAGAACTGTGTGTCACTCTCCACTGCTGAATCTGAATACATTGCTGTTGGATAATGCCGTGCTCGGCTTCTATGGATGAAGCAAACTCTCAAGGACTATGGCATCAACACAAAGAATGTGCCACTCTTCTGTGACAATGAAAGTGCCATCAAGCTTTCCAAGAATCTAGTTCAGCACTCGAAGACAAAGCACATTTAGATCCGTCATCACTTTCTCAGAGATCATGTCAACAAGGAAGACATTGATATCATTCACGTCAACACTGAAGAGCAACTGACTGATATCTTGACTAAGCCCTTGGATGAGAAAAGGTTTTGCAAGTTGCGGTGTGAGCTAAATATCTTAGAATCCTCAAATGTCCTGTGAATGGACACACATCCTAACGCTTATGCATGATTGATGACTTAGATGTGCAACACACGAAGTAACGTATATCTTCAATTAATGAAGACTTACCTTCTGAGTGTGAATACATTAATGTGGAATTTGACTTCGGAGCGCCACGAGAATTGTGCACCGTGTCTAGGTCTAATACTTCCTATACGGTGGGTAATGCCACCACCAAATTCTCATTGAAGTGTTTCTCTTGGCGTTACAATTGCAAAGTCTTCGCATTTGGATTGTCTTCAACATTAATTTATCTTCATGATTTATCTTCACAATGTTGATTTGGTTCACACACACACACACACACACACACACACACACACACACACACACACACACACACACACACACATATATATATATATATTTGTGTTCTGTCCTCTACAACATTCACTTATAGCTATGTCTTCACTCTTGAATCTTTTGATCTAAGTGAATGTGATCGGACCCTAACCTATTCTATGCTTCTACCTCAACTCTATCTATCCAAATCATATGCATTCTATTGAAACATGTCGTTTGTCTTCACTGAGTCCTTGTTAGCTGATGTCAATCTCACAAACATTTAATTTGCTTTTAATGTTGCATCCTTATTGCCTGAAAACCGGAGAAGCCAGAACGACCACCCGACAATCCAGGCGTGCGTGGGAACATGGAACAACTTCCAATGTGTTGCATGTTTGCCACGTGTCCCTCAGATGTGAACCGCCAGGGGCACCTGAGTAATTGTGCTGTGTTGTCCCTTTCCTTATAAATACACATCACATCATGGTTAAAAATCCTTCTTCCACCTCCAGACCTCGCTCAAAACCCTAGCGCCACCGCTAGCTCTTGACGACGCTGACGACGAAGTGCTTAGCTGTCACGACCTCACTGACGTCATCCTCACGCCGGCCGCGGACCTCGTCTTCTCCGATGCCGCCGTAGGTGTCTTCCGTCACCAAGTTAGGGCACGGGAGATTGAACTGCTCGGCCTCCAACTCCGTTCTGTCTAGCAGTTCTTCGTGTGGTAATTTAAACTCACTTTTTACTGCCTTTTTGATCTGATAGATTCATCCTTCTCTACCAAAAGTGGTTTCTCTGCTTACAAAGTTGAATCTATCCTGTTTTGCATCTCATATTATGCCTAGTCTATTCACTTATGCTTCACTACAAGTTAGATTCCTCACTTGTACCTATTCTTGGATTCGTACAAATCTGGAACCAACCCACAACAAATAAGTGAATGTCTTCGTGTTATGAGGTCAATGTCTTCAAACTGATTTATCTTCAAAATCTTCTGAGAATGCATATGACCTCTTCCCCTTCCCTCACACCTCTAATGCTGTCACAGGTACATGTCCGTGGGAGAATTCCTTGGTTCTCATAGTCTGCATTCATTTGCAGAATTCTTACAGAGTCACATCAATTCTCCTGAAGCCAGTTCCTGTCTGACCAGCCGTCGGAAGCCTTTGCAAGTTCTGAAGCCATTCAGCTTAAGCTTCATGGCAACAGAAAAATCAGCTAGAAAGGGCGGTAGACAACACCATGGAAATACATCCAAAGATTTGCCACCAGATCTGCATGAAATGTACAAGACATACCCTGATGAAACTTATGGTGAACGCAAAACTTGAATCCAGTGGATTCGAAGATATTGGGCTGAAGAATGGTTTAAGTACAGATTTGTCACGGCTGAGTATGCTGAGAAGAATGCCATCAAGCAACTCTGGGGAGATATATTATACAAAAATCTTCAACCCCAGTCCCTGTCCGAAGCTATTATTCAAGGCTTCTACCCGTGCATGGTTCACGGACCACAGCCAGAGAAGGCTGACCCATCTTCTCTGCTATGGTGTCGTGAAGACGATCTGTTCAAGTGCAACTTCAAGTTTGCCAAGGATTCTGCTGTGAAGAACAAGAAGGAATTTGGACTCGAGTTCAACCCCGGTCCATCTGCTCCTCGGGATGATGGCACCTGTGAAGCCAATGAAAACAGAATCGGCCGCTTCTACAACCTCGAAGGCCTCATCACTTACATTGCAGTTCAAGGGGCTGTTGTGGATCACTCAGCTGATGACGCAGATTCTGATGTAGCTCCAGCTCCTCCTCAGCCGCAGAAGCATAAGAAAACAAAGGTTTCAAAACCCTCTGCTGCACCAAAAGCTTCACGTGTGAAGCCATTGGCAACTTCCCCTCCCGCATCAAGTATGCAATCTGAAGACCTCTCTCGCGTCTCCAAGAAGACCGAGAAGTCTATTCAGAAGAAGAAGCCCATCCTGAGTTCTGGTCAAGCACTAACCCCAGCTGCCGTTCTGAGGAACGAGAATGAAGCCATTGATTTGTCAAGTGACGATGATCTTGGTGAAGATGCTCTTGAGCTGCTGATAAACAGCAAACAAGAGGCGGAAATCTTCAATGATTTGCCCCTCTTTGATGTGGACATCCTCAACAACTTCATTGATGAGTGGTTTGCCAATCCGAATCTCAACATTGGCGATCTTCAACTTCCCATTAGCATCAGTGTCGCTTTCCACAGTGCCATTGCAAATGAGCTAGCTCTGGCTCAGAAGATAGTTGAGCTCAAGAACAAGATTGACTATGAAAAGGCTCAATTCAAGAAGCACATGGTCAAGTGATACGTCTCCAACGTATCTATAATTTATGAAGCATTCATGCTATTTTATTATCTGCTTTGAATGATTACGGGCTTTATTATACACTTTTATATTACTTTTGGCACTAACCTATTAACCGGAGGCCCAACCCATATTGCTGTTTTATTGCCTGTTTCAGTATTTCGAAGAAAAGGAATATCAAACGGAGTCCAAATGGAATGAAACCTTCGGGAGCATTATTTTTGGAACGGATATGATCCAGGAGACTTGGAGTTAGTAAAGGAAGCCTCGAGGTGGCCAGGAGATAGGAGGGCGTGCCCCCCTGTCTCGTGGGCCCCTCGAGCCTCCACTGGTCGACTTCTTTCACCTATATATTCCCATATACCCTAAAACCATCAGAGACAAAGATAGATCGGGAGTTCCGCCGCCACAAGCCTCTGTAGCCACCAAAAACCTCTAGGGAGCCCGTTCTGGCACCCTGCCGGAGGGGGAACCCATCACTGGTGGCCATCTTCATCATCCCTACGCTTTCCATGACGAGGAGGGAGTAGTTCACCCTCGGGGCTGAGGGTATGTACCAGTAGTTATGTGTTTGATCTCTCTCTCTCTCTCTCTCTCTCGTGTTCTCTCTATGGCACGATCTTGATGTATCACGAGCTTTGCTATTATAGTTGGATCTTATGATGTTTCTCCCCCTCTACTCTCTTGTGATGAATTGAGTTTTCCCTTTGAAGTTATCTTATCGGATTGAGTCTTTAAGGATTTGAGAACACTTGATGTATGTCTTGCCATGCTTATCTGTGGTGACAATGGGATATCACGTGATCCACTTGATGTATGTTTTGGTGATCAACTTGTGGGTTCCGCCCATGAACCTATGCATAGGGGTTGGCACATGTTTTAGTCTTGACTCTCCGGTAGAAACTTTGGGGCACTCTTTGAAGTACTTTGTGTTGGTTGAATAGATGAATCTGAGATTGTGAGATGCATATCGTATAATCATGCCCACGGATACTTGAGGTGACAATGGAGTATCTAGGTGACATTAGGGTTTTGGTTGATTTGCATCTTAAGGTGTTATTCTAGTATGAACTCTATGATAGATTGAACGGAAAGAATAGCTTCATGTTATTTTACTACAGACTCTTGAATAGATAGAACACAAAGGATAACTTTGAGGTGGTTTCGTACCCTACCATAATCTCTTCGTTTGTTCTCCGCTATTAGTAGCTTTGGAGTGACTCTTTGTTGCATGTTAAGGGATAGTTATATGATCCAATGATGTTATTATTGTTGAGAGAACTTGCACTAGTGAAAGTATGAACCCTATGCCTTGTTTCCTAGCATTGCAATACCGTTTACGCTCACTTTTATCATTAGTTACCTTGCTATTTTTATTTTTTCAGATTACAAATACCTATATCTACCATCCATATTGCACTTGTATCACCATCTCTTCGCCGAACTAGTGCACCTATACAATTTACCATTGTATTGAGTGTGTTGGGGACACAAGAGACTCTTTGTTATTTGGTTGCAGGGTTGTTTGAGAGAGACCATCTTCATCCTACGCCTCCTACAGATTGATAAACCTTAGGTCATCCACTTGAGAGAAATTTGCTACTGTCCTACAAACCTGTGCACTTGTAGGCCCAACAACGTCTACAAGAAGAAGGTTGTGTAGTAGACACCACCAAGCTCAATGTCACTGATGTTCAGAACTTCAAGAAACTGCTGCATGATCTCAAGGAAGCATTTCACAAGAAACATGAAGAGGCAAAAGGTTCAAGCGAGCGAATGAAATACGTTGCTGCCAAATGTGTTCAGGCTCACAATGAAGCTGAAAAGCGCAAGGCTCTTGGGCGTCCAAGCATCGACCCCAAGATGGCTGCCAAAAAGAAGAAGCCAACTGTGGCCCAAGCTGAGGCGTCAAGACAGGAACCTTGCATTGTCTTTCCTGCCAGCATGACAGGCTCGAAGCCTAAGGTCCCCACAGTTGCATCAGAACTTAAGAAAACAAGGGTAGCCGAGGCTGAGGCTAGGAAACGCAAGAACAAAAATGCCTCTGATGATGCTCCACTGTCCATGAAGCAGAAGACGAAGTCTTCAAAGAAGAATCGGGCTGCTCCTTCAGAGCCCCTTCTTGTCGAACCCCTCTCAGTTGATCGTCCTGCATGCCGCCACCAAGAGCGTCAGCTAGTACTTCACGAGCCTGCTTTCACAGGGGCTCCTAAAGCTGAAGAAGATCCAGCTATTGACCCCACCGCAGCTGAAGACATTGGTCCCCAAGACAATATTGAAGATGATGTAGTTCTTCCCCAGGTCGAGCACCAAAAGGTATCATCGCCTGTTCTCACGAACAACGAAATCATCAGCATTGGTCGTCCCTTGACGCCAATTGCTCAGGATGCATCATGGGCTGATCGGCCCCAACCAGAAACTCCAAGTCAAAGTTCACCAAGTACTCCCCCACCTCAAGTCACCACTCCAGTGCTTGATGATGATGATGGCTATGTGGCCCATCCAACTCCCACTCCACAAGCGACGCCTGCATTTCGTAGGCTTCACAAAGGACCAAGACCACAAGTTGCTATGCCGAGCGTTCCAGCAGGAGAAGTGCAACCCAACTCAGCAGCACAACAAGTGTTTCTTGAAGCCACTCATTCTGTGAACGTCTCTGAGTCTGAAGCCAAGGCTGCTGATGTAACGCCCCGAATTCGATGCGCCAGGTGTCCGCCAGTTCTTCCCGCCGTTGCCATGTAATTTGCTTGCGTGTTTCATTTTATCATGTCATCATGTGCATTTCATTTTGCACACGTGTTCGTCTCATGCATCTGAGCCTTTTCCCCGTTGTCCGTTTTGCAATCCGGCACTTCTATGCCCTCCGACGTTCCCCTTTCGTCTCTTGTTGTGAGCGGGTGTTAAACGTTCTCGGAATGGACTGAGGTTTGCCAAGCGGCCTTGGTATAGCGCCGGTAGACCGCCTGTCAAGTTTCGTACCATTTGGAGTTCGTTTGGTACTCCAACGGTTAACCGGGTAACCGTAAAACCCCCTCTCTCTTTGCGGCCCTACACCCTTTCAAACTGGCCAAAACCCATCTAACTCCCCTCCATGTTCTCAGTCGTTCGATCACGACCGTGTGGGCGAAAACCGCTCCTCATTTGGACTCTCCTAGCTCCCTCTACCTATAAATATGTGTCCCTCCCCGTGCAAATCGCAGATGAAACCCTAGCCCTCTCCCTCTCAGCCGCCGGACATGTCCGCGTCGCGCCAGACATGTCCACCGCCGCCGCCACGTTGCTCCGACGAATCAGAGGCCGCCACCTCAGCTCCGCCGCCGCCTCGCCCAATCCCACCGCGCCACCTGTCCCCCGCCGGTCCTCTCTCTCTCCTCCGCCGCGCGGGCCCGCGAGCCCGTCCGGGGCCCGCCCGGGCCCGAGCCGCCCGCCACCGCGGCCCGCGCCCCATGCAGCCGCCGGACCCCGCGCATCTCCGCCGCCTCGCTGCCCGCCGTGCCGGCGTCCGCCGTCGTCGCCGCCGGAGGCCGCCGTCCTCACCCGCACCAACCCCGCCGGATCTAGGTCACGGTGCCGCCAGCCATCTCTCCTCTCTCCCCGTCGCCTCCTTCACCTAACCTCTCTCTCTCTGTTGCGCATGGTCAGGGTCGCCATGGAGCTCGTCGCCGGAGCTCGCCGCCGTGCTCTGCCGACCCCGCCGCCGCCGGAAACGGGCTCCCCACGCCCAGATTCGGTCTCCGCCGCGTGGATCCACCTTCTTCGCGCCTCGGTGCCGCCCCAAGCCTCGCCGGAGTTCATCCACCGCCGGCGCGGCCTTCCTCGACCGTGCGTGCATGCGGGCGCACGCACAGCCGCGCTTCGCGCGTGGGCCCTCCCCGCGAGGCCGTGCTGCCGGCCCAGCCCCGCCAAGCCAGGCCACCTCCTCCCCAGCTCAGCCCATCTTCTTCCCGTCTGGGACAAGCCCACATGGTGAGCCACCCGCCTAAAACCCGCTCAGAGCGTCGTTTAGTATTCTATGCTCACCTGTTTTTTTCCTGAAATTGACTAAGTCCCGAAATATTTTGTCATCATCATGCCATATTCATCGCATCGTATCTCTGCATCCGTAGCTCCGTTTCGTGCGTGTAATATGTCAAATTGTTCATCTCAACGAGTACTTCATTTCATTCCATTGCATAATATTCATTTGAGCTCATCTAGATGCCTGAATCATCGTTGCAAGAGTGCTTCATAATGTTGGCTGCTGTCTGTTAACAGAACATGCTCGTTTGTCATTTTTGCCATGATTGATGTGTGCATCCTATGAGGTTGATGTCTACATGTGTTTTGATCTATGCTATGTCTTCCTTACAGAGGTGCTTACATGTATTTTTGTGATCAATGTGGTAACTAGCACAAGCATGTAAACTAGGCTTCGTGATGTTGCTGATTTTAGTCCCTGTTCTGCTGTTATTTTGATGCCATGTAAACTTGATGCTATAGAGAGATCCATGCATATTTTGAGATACTTCAGTAAGGATGTTTTGAACATATGGTTATTGTCTATCCATTCATGCCCCTGGTTGAAATTATGGAGTAGTCTAGAATGTCATTGTCGTGCTCTACTTTTGCTTCAAAATGTTTCCTGGCAGATTGTTTACGTGTTATTTAATTTTGCCAAGGTTGTTGTAGTTGATCCTTGCATGCTATGAACTTGTTCTTACCTTGATTTGTTTCACAAACATGCCTTTTTACTGTTGGTTGCCTTGCCATGCCATGTATTGCTCTGTGGTGAGTGGTACAAGCTCACCAACATGCCTTCATAATTCTGTTTCTGCCATGTTTGAATCTGTATTATAACTTGCTATGTTTACATGGGTGCCATCATATTTTCTGATCCTTTTTGGCTCATGGTCAGTAAAGGACTTTTGATCTATGCAATTAGTAGATTCATGCCATGCCTTTGTTTGCCATGATAAGTTCCTGTAACATGTTGTTTGATAGCTCTAAACATTGCAACCTGATGTTATTTTCTGCAAAGTCTGAACTGTTATTATTTGCAATCTTGCCATGTGTGTTTGAGCTTGTTCTAGTGATTTCTGGAGATAGCTCAGTGTTCATGTTTTGTTAAGCTCTACCTGTACATCATGCCCATGCCTTTTATTTTCTTGTTGAGGTGCTGTAGCATGTTGTTTTGATGCTTGCAAGATGCCTAGTTGCTGTTTTGGACAGCTTGTCCTCATAACTTGTTTCATGTGTGCGTGTTGAACCGTTGCTCCGTTTTGAGTGTGCTCTATATGAAACTTGCTTAGAATTGCATGTAGTTTCATATTATCATGTTGCATCCTTGTTTTGAGGTGTTTGCTTGATGTTTGGGTGCATTTTGCATCAATGCCATGTTTAACTCGTTTTGCTCATATCTTCTAGGCCGTAGCTCCGAACTAAATGAACTTTATATGTTACTTGACTAGAATCTCGTGTAGATCATCTTGTTGCATCTTAACTTGCTGTTTAACAACTTGAACATAAGGTTTATTCAGATCTGGACCAATTTCAAAACTTGCATATGAGGACTTACCGGAATTGCTATATGTTGTTCCCGGCCTCATTTAAACTTGCCTTGAAGTGTTGCTCTTGTTTGCATCATCTCTTGCCATGAGTAGCTTCATGTAGCTTTGCCATGCATCATACTTGTTGTGCATCATGCCTTGTTTATGTCTGGTGTGTTTACTATGTTGTGTGCTTCTTTTCGATAGTTCCTGTTTCATTGCGATCGTGAGGATTCGTTCGTCTACGGTTGGTTCGGCTTCATCCGTTCGACTTCTTCATGGATTCGTTCTTCTTCCTTGCGGGATTTCAGGCAAGATGACCGCTACCCTGGATCTCATTACTATCATTGCTATGCTAGTTTCTTCGTTCTATCGCTTTGCTGCGCTACCTATCACCTGTTTATCAAGCCTCCCATATTGCCATGAACCTCTAACCTTTGACACCTTTCCTATGCAAACCATTGATTGGCTATGTTACCGCTTTGCTCAGCCCTCTTATAGCGTTGCTAGTTGCAGGTGAAGTTGAAGATTGCTCCATGGTGAACAGGATTATGTTGGGATATCACAATATCTCTTATATTATTAATGCATCTATATACTTGGTAAAGGGTGGAAGACTTGGCCTTTTGCCTGGTGTTTTGTTCCACTCTTGCCGCCCTAGTTTCCGTCATACCGGTGTTATGTTCCCGGATTTTGCGTTCCTTACGCGGTCGGGTGATTTATGGGACCCCCTTGACAGTTCGCTTTGAATAAAACTCCTCCAGCAAGGCCCAACCTTGGTTTTACCATTTGCCTCACCACCACCTATACCTTTCCCTTGGGTCGGCCAACCCGAGGGTCATCTTTATTTTAGCCCCCCGGGCCAGTGCTTGCCTAAGTGTTGGTCCGAACCGAGCCGCCTGCGGGGCCACCTCGGGGCAACTCGAGGTCTGGTTTTACTCGTAGCCTGTCTCATCCGGTGTTGCCCTGAGAACGAGATATGTGCAACTCCTATCAGGATTGTCGGCGCATCGGGTGGTCTTGCTGGTCTTGTTTTACCATTGTCGAAATGTCTTGTAAACCGGGATTCCGAGTCTGATCGGGTCTTCCTGGGAGAAGGTATATCCTTCGTTGATCGCGATAGCTTATCATGGGCTAAGTTGGGACACCCCTGTAGGGTATAATCTTTCGAAAGCCGTGCCTGCGGTTATAGGCAGATGGGAATTTGTTAATGTCCGGTTGTAGATAACTTGACACTAGATCCGAATTAAAACGCATCAACCGCGTGTGTAGCCGTGATGGTCTCTTTTCGGTGGAGTCCGGGAAGTGAACACGGTGTTTGGGTTATGTTTGACGTAAGTAGGAGTTCAGGATCACTTCTTGATCATTGCTAGCTTCACGACCGTTCCTTTTGCTCTCTTCTCGCTCTTACTTGCGTATGTTAGCCACCATATCATGCTTAGTCGCTGCTGCAACCTCACCACTTTACCCCTTCCTTACCCATTAAGCTTTGCTAGTCTTGATACCCATGGTAATGGGATTGCTGAGTCCTCGTGGCTCACAGATTACTACAACAACAACTGCAGGTACAGGTTATTCGATGATCATGACGCGAGAGCGATGCTTGCTTGCGTTGAGTTCTTCTTCTGCTTCTTCGATCAGGGGATAGGTTCCAGGTCGGCAGCCTGGGCTAGCAGGGTGGATGTCGTTTGAGTTTCTGTTTGTGTTTCATCCGTAGTCGGATGTTGCTCTTATGTATTGTGTTGTTGTATTCGAGTGGCATTGTATGCCTTATGTATGTATCCCTATCTATTATGTAATGTTGATGTAATGATATCCACCTTGCAAAAGCGTTACAATATGCGGTTCTATCCTTGGTGGGACCTTCGAGTCTCTTTAGGATAGTATCGCATATTGGGCGTGATAAGTTGGTATCAGAGCCTCGACCGACCCTAGGAGCCCCCTTGATTGATCGTGTAGTTTGGCCGTTGTCGAGTGTAGAAGAAAACTGTTTTCGGAGTCTAGTTATGTCGGAGAGTAGGAATTCTTTTTACTCCTCAGCCCCTTCGTTGCTCTGGTAAGGAATCTTGACGTAGGTGTTTTGAATTACTTCTCTTCCCCTTCAAAATTTTCTTTAGGATCACGCAGTTGGTTTTCCGATCGTTGGTTCTCAGCTCTTTTGATCCGGTGCATTTCTCGTCAAGTTGACTCGACCCTCTTCATCGTTGCAAGTTCAATCCTCAGTTTGCTCTGAACGAAGTTGTTTTCTCTATCCTCAGTTGTTTTCTTTTCCCACCCGCCCTCCCCTTTTTCTTCTCGAAGCCGGAGTCCGTAATCGAGTATCCATCCTACTCGTGCGAAGTCTTTGCTTTCTTTCCTCAATGATTTCAACCGGTGTTTTCTCTTCAAGATATTCGTCGGTTTCCCCTTCCAAGTTGCCTTTGTTTTTCCCGCCCTCCCACCCTTTTC
>NC_041383.1:404884942-404896428 GCF_002162155.2 Triticum dicoccoides
AGTCTGTCTCTCTCTCGACCATCTATCTCATTCATGCGGAGCCTCTTCAGTCTTTCGTAAATTATTTCAACCGGTGAATTCTCGTCTCGGTGGACATTCTTCATCTTTTTTCTTCTCCGGTGGAGTCAATTCCATTTTTCGGTAGTGATTATATTTTTTCCTCGGATCAAGTGTTTTCCCTGCTCGTGCGCCTCTCGCCAGTTTATCCTTCCGGAGTGTCCAAGACATCTCAGGAGATTCGTCTGTGTTCGAATTAATTCGAGGTTGTCACCTCATTCAATTATTTCAATTGTTCCGGTGCATCATCTATCTATTCAACAATCCTTTTCAACGATGTTTTTCTATTAGTGGGCCCTAACCCACAGGTCTTTTCCTAGGATCTTACCTGACTCTTCTAATTACCCGGAGTTATTCTAAATTCTTTTCAAGTTTGACGTAAGAATGAATTTCATCAGTCAGATGCCTTTCCAAGATCGATTTCAAATCATTTCATTGTTGGCTTAACCTCTTCGCTTTTCATTCTACCGGAGTATCTCAGTAATTTTGGTGGTGTTTCTCGTCGTCATTTGAAGACCGAAGAAGAGTTTTTTCCTCTAAATCTTGTCCGTTCTCTCGAAGATTCGCGGTTCTAGCTTCTTGTTATCCTATCAAATTATTCTATTTGTCAGATATTCTTTTCTTACCCATCCGGAGTATGTCAGGAGTTGTTTTTCCATTTCTTTTCACCGGAGGCCATCATTCCAGCTATCGTTCTCTATTTATCCCGGTGCTTCGTTCAAGTATTCTTTATCAGCTCGTTGTCTCCTTGTTCTTTTGCATCTAAATCCCCTCTAGCATTTTGGTTCTACTAATTCTTCCCGGTGATTCAGTCTCTTTCATCAGTCATTTTCGAATTCTTACGGTGGTTCGTTCAAGACTATTTTTCTTTGATTATCATTTTTATTCATTTGTTCTTTCGAATCCTACCGGTGGTTCATGAAGACCTTCTCAAGTTTTGCGCCATATTTCCCCTTAATCCTTTTCAAGAAGAATAAGTAGTATGCAAAATCCATTGTTTGTCATCAATTTAAAGCATACAATAAATCTTATTCTTATTTCATCCAAGTGAGTAATCCTTTCCTTCGGAGTTTGTTCTTCATGAATAAATTCTAGTTCCAAGTGTTTTAATCTTTTCTTTTCCGGAGTTCAATTTCCTCAGCCATTTCATTGGAACCTCCATCTAAATCATCGCAACGCTCATCTTATTCTATTCGTCCTTCATGCTATCTCGTCATCCTTTTGTACCGGAGTTCTTCATGGTGGTTCTTCATTATTTAATCTTTTCTTCAAGAGTTCATCAAGATTTTGTTGGAGGAGTTCAAGTATCTTTTCTTCTCGCATCTCGAAGTGTAATTAATTCTCTGTATTCTTTTGAATTGGAGTTTTGCATTTCTTCATTCTTCTCAGTTATCCAATCTTTTCCGTTTGTGGTCGGTTACCAGCTCATAATTTTTGAGATGTTATCCATAAGTCCACATCAAACTTATTCTTTCGTTGTTGATTTTCTCAACAACTCCATTCAAACCTTCCTTCTAAAGAGGCTTTCAATTTCATTCGTGGCACAAGTTGTCATTTTATTCTCCGTTCTTTTCATTCAACTCTTTTAATTCTTTCCGGAGGTTTGGTGTCATGTCTTCATCAAGTATCATTCCATCCTCTAAAGTTCATGTTCTATTCTTTCCATGTCCAGCCAGAGCGCTGTCTAAATCCTTTCAGTCTTATTTGTTTCTTATCTCGTTCTATCCGGAGTGATTTCATAGTCTATCTGAGTCCGTGAGCTTTCGATTTTCGTCATTGTCATCGTTCCTATCTTCTTCCCGAATGCTCTCGATTCTTTGCTTCTTCTCTTGAGTTCTTGTTTCACCTCATCCCTTTTCTCTTCCGTCTCGGTCCTAAGATCTCGGGACGAGATCTCTTGTTAGTGGAGGAGTGTTGTAACGCCCCGGATTCGATGCGCCAGGTGTCCGCCAGTTATTC
Organism: Triticum dicoccoides; assembly: GCF_002162155.2. Taxonomy (NCBI): domain Eukaryota; kingdom Viridiplantae; phylum Streptophyta; class Magnoliopsida; order Poales; family Poaceae; genus Triticum; species Triticum dicoccoides. The sequence continues at coordinate 404,886,959 of NC_041383.1, forward strand.
GCCGCCGTTGCCATGTCATTTGCTTGCGTGTTTCATTTTATCATGTCATCATGTGCATTTCATTTTGCACACGTGTTCGTCTCATGCATCCGAGCCTTTTCCTCGTTGTCTGTTTTGCAATCCGGCACTTCTATGCCCTCCGGCGTTCCCCTTTCGTCTCTTGTTGTGAGCGGGTGTTAAACGTTCTAGGAATGGACCGAGGTTTGCCAAGCGGCCTTGGTATAGCGCCGGTAGACCGCCTGTCAAGTTTCGGGCCATTCGGAGTTCGTTTGGTACTCCAACGGTTAACCGGGTAACCGTAAAACCCCGTCTCTCTTTACAGCCCTACACCCTATCAAAATGGCCCAAAACCCATCTAACTCCCCTCCATGCTCTCGGTCGTTCGATCACAATCGTGTGGGCGAAAACCGCTCCTCATTTGGACTCTCCTAGCTCCCTCTACCTATAAATATGTGTCCCTCCCCGTCCATATCGCAGATGAAACCCTCGCCCTCTCCCTCTCAGCCGCCGGACATGTCCACCACCGCCGCCACATCGCTCCGACGAATCAGAGGCCGCCACCTCAGCTCCACCGCTGCCTCGCCCAATCCCACCACGCCACCTGTCCCCCGCCGGTCCTCTCTCTCTCTCCTCCGTCGCACGGGCCCGCGAGCCCGTCCGGGGCCCGCCCGGGCCCGAGCCGCCCGCCGCCGCGGCCCGTGCCCCGCGCAGCCGCCGGACCCCGCGCATCTCCGCCGCCTCGCTGCCCGCCGTGCCGGTGTCCGCCGTCGTCGCCGCCGGAGGCCGCCATCCTCGCCCGCACCAACCCCGCCGGATCTAGGTCACGGCACCGCCAGCCATCTCTCCTCTCTCCCCGTTGCTTCCTTCCCCTAACCTCTCTCTCTCTGTTGCCCATGGTCAGGGTCGCCATGGAGCTCGTCGCCGGAGGTTGCCGCCGTGCTCTGCCGACCCCGCCGCCGCCGGAAACGGGCTCCCCACGCCCAGATCCGGTCTCCGCCGCGTGGATCCGCCTTCTTGCGCCTCGGTGCCGCCCCAAGCCTCGCCGGAGTTCGTTCGCCACCGGCACGGCCTTCCTCGACCGTGCGTGCGTGCGGGCGCATGCGCAGCCGCGCTTCGCGCGTGGGCCCTCCTCGCGAGGCCCTGCTGCCGGCCCAGCCCCGCCAAGCCAGGCCACCTCCTCCCCGGCCCAACCCATCTTCTTCCCGTCTGGGCCAAGCCCACATGGTGAGCCACCCGCCTAAAACCCGCTCAGAGCGTCGTTTAGTATTCTACGCTCACCTATTTTTTTCCTGAAATTGACTGTCCCGAAATATTTTGTCATCATCATGCCATATTCATCGCATCGTATCTCTACATCCGTAGCTCCGTTTCATGCGTGTAATATGTCAAATTATTCGTATCAACGAGTACTTCATTTCATTCCATTGCATAATATTCATTCGAGCTCATCTAGATGCCTGAATTATCGTTGCAAGAGTGCTTCATAATGTTGGCTGCTGTCTGTTAACAGAACATGCTCTTTTGTCATTTTTGCCATGATTGATGTGTGCATCCTATGAGGTTGATGTCTACATGTGTTTTGATCTATGCTATGTCTTCTTTACAGAGGTGCTTACCATGTATTTTTGTGATCAATGTGGTGACTAGCACAAGCATGTAAACTAGGCTTCGTGATGTTGCTGATTTTAGTCCCTGTTCTGCTGTTATTTTGATGCCATGTAAACTTGATGCTACAGAGAGATCCATGCATATTTTGAGATACTTCAGTAAGGATGTTTTGAACATATGGTTATTGTCTATCCATTAATGCCCCTGGTTGAAATTATGGAGTAGTCTAGCATGTCATTGTCGTGCTCTACTTTTGCTTCAAAATGTTTCCTGGCAGATTGTTTACGTGTTATTCAATTTTGCCAAGGTTGTTGTAGTTGATCCTTGCATGCTATGAACTTGTTCTTACCTTGATTTGTTTCACAAACATGCCTTTTTACTGTTGGTTGCCTTGCCATGCCATGTATTGCTCTGTGGTGAGTGGTACAAGCTCACCAACATGCCTTCATAATTCTGTTTCTGCCATGTTTGAATCTGTATTATAACTTGCTATGTTTACATGGGTGCCATCATATTTTCTGATCCTTTTTGGCTCATGGTCAGTAAAGGATTTTTGATCTATGCAATTAGTAGATTCATGCCATGCCTTTGTTTGCCATGATAAGTTCCTGTAACATGTTGTTTGATAGCTCTAAACATTGCAACCTGATGTTATTTTCTGCAAAGTCTGAACTGTTATTATTTGCAATCTTGCCATGTGTGTTTGAGCTTGTTCTAGTGATTTCTGGAGATAGCTCAGTGTTCATGTTTTGTTAAGCTCTACCTATACATCATGCCCATGCCTTTTGTTTTCTTGTTGAGGTGCCGTAGCATGTTGTTTTGATGCTTGCAAGATGCCTAGTTGCTGTTTTGGACAGCTTGTCCTTATAACTTGTTTCATGTGTGCGTGTTGAACCGTTGCTCCGTTTTGAGTGTGCTCTATATGAAACTTGATTAGAATTGCATGTAGTTTCATATTATCATGTTGCATCCTTGTTTTGAGGTGTTTGCTTGATGTTTGGGTGCATTTTGCATCAATGCCATGTTTAACTCGTTTTGCTCATATCTTCTAGGCCGTAGCTCCGAACTAAATGAACTTTATATGTAACTTGACTAGAATCCCGTGTAGATCATCTTGTTGCATCTTAACTTGCTGTTTAACAACTTGAACATAAGGTTTATTCAGATCTGGACCAATTTCGAAACTTGCATATGAGGACTTACCGAAATTGTTATATGTTGTTCCCGGCCTCATTTAAACTTGCCTTGAAGTGTTGCTCTTGTTTGCATCATCTCTTGCCATGAGTAGCTTCATGTAGCTTTGCCATGCATCATGCTTGTTGTGCATCATGCCTTGTTTAGGTGTGGTGTGTTTACTATGTTGTGTGCTTCTTTTCGATAGTTCCTGTTTCGTTGCGATCGTGAGGATTCGTTCGTCTACGGTTGGTTCGGCTTCATCCATTCGTCTTCTTCATGGATTCGTTCTTCTTCCTTGTGGGATTTCAGGCAAGATGACTGCTACCCTGGATCTCACTACTATCATTGCTATGCTAGTTTCTTCGTTCTATCGCTTTGCTGCGCTACCTATCACCTAGTTATCAAGCCTCCCATATTGCCATGAACCTCTAACCTTTGACACCTTTCCTATGCAAACTATTGATTGGCTATGTTACCGCTTTGCTCAGCCCTCTTATAGTGTTGCTAGTTGCAGGTGAAGTTGAAGATTGCTCCATGGTGAACACGATTATGTTGGGATATCACAATATCTCTTATATTATTAGTGCATCTATATACTTGGTAAAGGGTGGAAGACTTGGCCTTTTGCCTGGTGTTTTGTTCCACTCTTGCCGCCCTAGTTTCCGTCATACCGGTGTTATGTTCCCGGATTTTGCGTTCCTTACGCGGTCGGGTGATTTATGGGACCCCCTTGACAGTTCGCTTTGAATAAAACTCCTCCAGCAAGGCCCAACCTTGGTTTTACCATTTGCCTCACCACCACCTATACCTTTCCCTTAGGTCGGCCAACCCGAGGGTCATCTTTATTTTAGCCCCCCCGAGCCAGTGCTTGCCTAAGTGTTGGTCCGAACCAAGCCGCCTACAGGGCCACCTCGGGGCAACTCGAGGTCTGGTTTTACTCGTAGCCTATCTCATCCGGTGTTGCCCTGAGAACGAGATATGTGCAGCTCCTATCGGGATTGTCGGCGCATCGGGCGGTCTTGCTGGTCTTGTTTTACCATTGTCGAAATGTCTTGTAAACCGGGATTCCGAGTCTGATCGGGTCTTCCTGGGAGAAGGTATATCCTTCGTTGATCGCGAGAGCTTATCATGGGCTAAGTTGGGACACCCGTGCAGGGTATAATCTTTCGAAAGCCGTGCCTACGGTTATAGGCAGATGGGAATTTGTTAATGTCCGGTTGTAGATAACTTGACACTAGATCCAAATTAAAACGCATCAACCACGTGTGTAGCCGTGATGGTCTCTTTTCGGTGGAGTCCGGGAAGTGAACACGGTTTTTGGGTTATGTTTGACGTAAGTAGGAGTTCAGGATCACTTCTTGATCATTGCTAGCTTCACGACCGTTCCTTTTGCTCTCTTCTCGCTCTTACTTGCGTATGTTAGCCACCATATCATGCTTAGTCGCTGCTGCAACCTCACCACTTTACCCCTTCCTTACCCATTAAGATTTACTAGTCTTGATACCCATGGTAATGGGATTGCTGAGTCCTCGTGGCTCACAGATTACCACAACAACAGTTGCAGGTACAGGTTATTCGATGATCATGACGCGAGAGCGATGCTTGCTTGCGTTGAGTTCTTCTTCTGCTTCTTCGATCAGGGGATAGGTTCCAGGTCGGCAGCCTGGGCTAGCAGGGTGGATGTCGTTTGAGTTTCTGTTTGTGTTTCATCCATAGTCGGATGTTGCTGTTATGTATTGTGATGTTGTATTCGAGTGGCATTGTATGCCTTATGTATGTATCCCTATCTATTATGTAATGTTGATGTAATGATATCCACCTTGCAAAAGCGTTTCAATATGCGGTTCTATCCTTGGTGGGACCTTCGAGTCTCTTTAGGATAGTATCGCATATTGGGCGTGACAGCTGAAGACATACCGGCTGCATCAGCCAAAGAGAATCAAGAACCCCGTAAGAAGAAGAGCGTGTTGCCACACCCCCCACCAATAAAGAAAATGTTCTCGAGGAGAACATGTCTGTGCCCGACCCTCCAGCTACTCAAGTGGAGGTTGAAAATACTGAGGCGGCCACCACCAACACTACCGAAGCCAATGACGTTGTCATGGCTGAAGCTAATGTGGCGCCTACAGTGAATATGGTGTCTGAAGCCAATGATGCACTTGCAACCAATGTGCAATCTGAAGCCCTTGTCAATGCCACTGCTCCTGTACCGCCTCCAAGGCCTCACACCATTGAGCAAGCATTTTATCAAGGCGAGCTTGTCACTGTTAGATGGCCTATTCTGGTTCCTCTGCCTGCTCCCGGACCTCAATTTGATTATCATGTGGAGCACAGGCCTCAGGTTCAGAAGCCAAAACCAAGGCTGCTAAGGTTTCCAGGTACTGCATCTGCCCCAGGATCGTTCAATGCAAATGGCTTCATTGAACACAACACCTTCTTTGATAGTGCCAAGAACCCATATTTGAGGCCAACAATTTCATCTGATCTGTTCTGGAGCTATCAGCAGTGTAGTTATTATTCCTGTGTCTTATACAATCAAGGGCGCATTTTTCCTCATATGCGTCTAGACTGCGAAGCCATTGCTGGACTGCCCTGCTTGGAAGAAGCCCTAGACTTCTTCAAAGATGCTGGCCTTCTGCAGTTTGTGACCGAGAAGGAAAATTGGAATGAAGAGATTCTGCTACTATTCTATGCTACACTTCACATTCGTGGCTACAACAGGGATACCAAAACTTGGATCCTTGAGTGGATGATAGGCGTTGTCCATCATGAAGCCAAAGCTATTGATCTCATTGAGCTTACTGGCCTGCCCACTCCAGGTGAACTTTATGAACCTGGTTGTTAGCTTCATCGAAATGCCTTAGAAAGCATATCCCATAAGCCTGAGCCCAACATGAGCCAAATGCTGAGTATGATGAAGCCTCTGCCACAAGATGCTGAATATCCTAAGGACTTATTTGTTGAAGACCTAGAGTATCTGCCCTGGACCATCTATCACATTATCAGGCGAACTCTATGGCCCATCAAAGGACATTCTTCTGTAGCAAAGCTTGAAGGATCAATGAAGACATTGGTCTTCTATATTCTCAATGGCATTAGCTTCACTGCTCAGGATTTCTTCATTCGCCAACTTGCTGCATCTGGCTCAGATATATTTGGTCTAAAGTTTTATGCTCTATGGGTAATGCGCCTTATCGAGCTTCACTCTGCCGTCAACTATCAACCCTCTGCGCGCAACCATCTCATATTCCTGCTAGAGGTTGATATGTCTATCGAAGCCATATACCCAGAGCCTGCCAAGGAGCCAATTTATCTTCACAATGTCGATCATCAAAGTTTCTCTCAACATGTTGAAGGAGTTCATGCTGCCACTCGTGTTTATCCTTTGGCTAGAAATACACGTGCACCTCATCGTGCCCATACTGAAGCCACTGAAAGCACTATTGCTCAAAGGCCTCGGAAGAGATCTCGTGTGCTCAATGACCGAGAGCTTCTCATGGCCTTGCATCAGAAACACGATAATCATCATTACTGGCTAAAGCGTCAGATGCAGAGTCTCTCGATGGATGTTAATCGCATTTGCAATCTAGCCACCCAGAATGCATTTGTCACTCATGAAACCTGTTGGCGGTCGTGGAAGAGTCTGACACTACTCAGTTCTGAAGATGATCTTCAACAAGATGTCTTCACAGAGAGATTCAAATTTGATTCCACTCCTCCCAGGAATGCTGTCTTGCATCGGACTCCTTCACTCGAAGACTCTGAGTACTCCTCCTCAGCGGCAACTATCAATGCCAGAGTCATCGATGATGAAGATGATGCTACTTCACCTACTACCACTTCGGCGCGTATCGACATTGCACCAGGCCCCTCTGCACCACCAAACTCCAACGTCGACCCTGCTCCTTTTGGGAACGAATAGATGCTCTATGTCTTCAAACCTTTTTGGTCATTACTGACAAAAGGGGGAGAAGCATATGAGTTGATAGTCTTCAAGCGGGTCCTTATGGGTGGTTGCATTACTTTTGCCAAGTCTAACAACTCTCGTTTTTGATACATTTGGTTCTCTGAGTTGTAACACTTAACCTTGATGGTCGTCTGCTACTTTATCTGCTATTCTGTGATGCGATGATAAATCCCGCATGAAGTCATTCTGCAGACGTCCATTTGTCATTATGCATATCATTATCTTCGTTACTTCTTATATGAACAATGCATTGTCTTCACACTTTGATGATGGCCTCCACAAAGCAAAACCTGCCATGTGCATTTACATTCAAACGCAAATCATATATATGCACATCTTTAGGGGGAGCCTCGGCTTATGTATGAAGACAATACTCACAACACTAAACTTTCACATACTTTTATCCCCGTTGAAAACTTCAACCAGTTTGTCATCAATCACCAAAAAGGGGGAGATTGTAAGTGCATCTAGTGCCACCCCTAGTTGGTTTTGGAGTATTGACGACAAACTTGGTTGAGGGACTAATGTGTTTGTGAGAATTGCAGGATAACACAGGTAGTAGTCCCATATTGATTCGGTTTACCTACCAAAGATGGCCCCTAAAAATGTGTGAAGACATTGAAGACAATGGTGGTCTGTGAAGACATTCACATTGAAGACTATGATAGGAGAAGACATCGCGTGAAGACTATGGAATGCGAAGACATAGTGGTTTCGTAGTTTCCTTTTCTTCTTTGTTTAGTCATAGGGACCTCCGTACTGTTAAGTGGGGTCCAAGTGAACAAAGTCAGAGTGACTAATGTGATGCTCAACCAAATCCTATGTCTTCGAGCAAAGACAATGAGAGCAAATCTTATCCAGAGCTGGATGAGTCAGCTTTACTTGTAGCCCAAGTCAAGCTGCCGCGTGTGTTCGAAATCTGACCGTTGGACACATGTCAGTTCCTTAGTGACCCAGGGTCATTTTGGACAAATTAGGTCGGGTTGCCTCCTGGCTATAAATAGCCCACCCCCTACACCATAAATTGGTGGCTGCTCAGAGTTAGTGCACGACTTTTGTCATTTGAGAGCAACCCACCTCTGAACCCTTTGAGAGAGAATCCTTGCGAGGACAAAGCCCAAAACACCCAGAGCCAAAGAGTGTTAGGCATCACTGAAGTCTTTCTGTCCGCGTGATCTGAAGACTTATTACACTTGAGGACTGTGAATCCTCCAGCCGGTTAGGCGTCGGGTTCTGAGCATCCAAGAGTCATTGTGGATTGCCGGTGAACAAAGTCTGTGAAGGTTTGGAAGTCTCCCTTGAAGACTTACCAGAGTGATTGGGCAAGGACTAAGTGTTTTTAGCTCAAGGGGAATAAGGTGAAGACGCGGTCTTCTGAGTTGAATCTCAGCCTCCCTAACTAGACGTATAGTTGTCACAACAACTGGAACTGGTCGAACAAATCCCTTGTCCTCTTCGAGCAACTGGTTCTTGAAGGAAATATGCCCTAGAGGCAATAATAAAGTTATTATTTATTTCCTTATTTCATGATAAATGTTTATTATTCATGCTAGAATTGTATTAACCAGAAACATAATACATGTGTGAATACATAGACAAAATAGTGTCACTAGTATGCCTCTACTTGACTAGCTCGTTAATCAAAGATGGTTATGGTTTCCTAACCATATACATGAGTTGTCATTTGATAAACGGGATCACATCATTAGGAGAATGATGTGATTGACTTGACCCATTCTGTTAGCTTAGCACTTGATCGTTTTAGTTTACTGCTATTGCTTTCTTCATGACTTATACATGTTCCTATGACTATGAGACTATGCAACTCCCGATTACCGGAGGAACACTTTGTGTGCTACCAAACGTCACAACGTAACTGGGTGATTATAAAGGTGCTCTACAGGTGTTTCTGATGGTACTTGTTGAGTTGGCATAGATCGAGATTATGATTTGTCACTCCGATTGTCGGAGAGGTATCTCTGGGCCCTCTCGGTAATGCACATCACTATAAGCCTTGCAAGCAATGTGACTAATAAGTTAGTTGCGGGATGATGCATTACAGAATGAGTAAAGAGACTTGCCGGTAACGAGATTGAGCTAGGTATTGAGATACCGACGATCAAATCTCGGGGAAGCAACATACCAATGACAAAGGGAACAACGTATGTTGTTATGCAGTTTGACCGATAAAGATCTTCGTAGAATATGTAGGAGCCAATATGAGCGTCCAGGTTCCGCTATTGGTTATTGACCGGAGACATGTCTCGGTCATGTCTACTTAGTTCTCGAACCCGTAGGGTCCGCACGCTTAACGTTCGGTGACATTCGGTATTACGAGTTTATGTGTTTTGATGTACCGAAGGTAGTTCAGAGTCCCGGATATGATCACGAACATGACGAGGAGTCTCTAAATGGTCGAGACATAAAGATTGATATATTGGATGACTATGTTTGGACTTCGGAAGTGTTCCGGGCAAGTTCGGGCATATACCGGAGTACCGGAACCCCCCGGGGAGTATAATGGGCCATATGGGCCTTAGTGGAGAAGAGGAGGGGTGGCCATGGCAGGGCTGCGCACCCCTCCCCCTCTAGTCCAAATTGGAAAAGGAGGGGGGGGACGCCCCCCTTTCCTTCCCCCTCTCTCCTCCTCCCCCTTCTCCTACTCCTACTAGGAAATGAGGATTTCTACTCCCGGTGGGAGTAGGACTCCCTCCTTGGC
>NC_041383.1:404896858-404905909 GCF_002162155.2 Triticum dicoccoides
GGGGGTGGGGCACCCCAAGACACACAAGTTGATCATTGATCTTTAGCCGTGTGCGGTGGCCCCCTCCACCATAATCCACCTCGGTCATATCGTAGCGGTGCTTAGGCGAAGCCCCGCGTCGTTAGCTTCATCAACATCGTCATCATGCCGTCGTGCTGACGGAACTCTCCCTCGAAGCTCTACTGGATCGTGAGTTCGTGGGACGTCTCCGAGCTGAACGTGTGCAGATCGCGGAGGTGTCGTACGTTCAGTACTTGGATCGGTTGATCGTGAAGACGTACGACTACATCAACCACTTTGTCACAACGCTTCCGCTTACGGTCTACGAGGGTACGTGGACGACACTCTACCCTCTCGTTGCTATGCATCACCATGATCTTGCGTGTGCGTAGGATTTTTTTGAATTACTGCGTTCCCCAACAGTGGCATCCGAGCCAGGTTTATGCGTAGATGTTATATGCACGAGTAGAACACAAGTGAGTTGTGGGCGATACAAGTCATACTGCTTACCAGCATGTCATACTTTGGTTCGGCGGTATTGTTGGATGAAGCGGCCCGGACCTACATTACGCGTACGCTTATGCGAGACTGGTTCTACCGACGTGCTTTGCACATAGGTGGCTGGCGGGTGTCAGTTTCTCCAACTTTACTTGAACCGAGTGTGGCTACGCCCGGTCCTTGAGAATGTTAAAACATCACTAACTTGACAAAATATTGTTGTGGTTTTGATGCGTAGGTAAGAACGGTTCTTGCTCAGCCCGTAGCAGCCATGTAAAACTTGCAACAACAAAGTAGAGGACGTCTAACTTGTTTTTGCAGGGCATGTTGTGATGTGATATGGTCAAGACATGATGCTAAATTTTATTGTATGAGATGATCATGTTTTGTAACAGAGTTATCGGCAACTGGCAGGAGCCATATGGTTGTCGCTTTATTGTATGCAATGCAATCGCCCTATAATTGCTTTACTTTATCACTAAGCGGTAGCGATAGTCGTAGAAGCAATAGTTGGCGAGACGACAACGATGCTACGATGAAGATCAAGGTGTCGCGCCGGTGACGATGGTGATCATGACGGTGCTTTGAAGATGGAGATCAAAGGCACAAGATGATGATGGCCATATCATATCACTTATATTGATTGCACGTGATGTTTATCTTTTATGCATCTTATTTTGCTTGATTGACGATAGCATTATAAGATGATCTTTCACTAAATTTCAAGGTATAAGTGTTCTCCCTGAGTATGCACCGTTGCCAAAGTTCGTCGTGCCGAGACACTACGTGATGATCGGGTGTGATAAGCTCAACGTTCACATACAACGGGTGCAAGCCAGTTTTGCACACGCAGAAATACTCGGGTTAAACTTGATGAGCCTAGCATATGCAGATATGGCCTCGGAACACTGAGACCGAAAGGTCGAACGTGAATCATATAGTAGATATGATCAACATAGTGATGTTCACTATTGAAAACTACTCCATCTCACGTGATGATCGGTTTTGGTTTAGTTGATTTGGATCACGTGATCACTTAGATTATTAGAGGGATGTCTATCTAAGTGGGAGTTCTCAAGTAATATGATTAATTGAACTTAAATTTATCATGAACTTAGTACCTGATAGTATTTTGCTTGTCTATGTTGTTGTAGATAGATGGCCCGTGCTGTTGTTCCATTGAATTTTAATGCGTTCCTTGAGAAAGCTAAGTTGAAAGATGATGGTAGCAATTACACGGACTAGGTCTGTAACTTGAGGATTATCCTCATTGCTACACATACGAATTACGTCCTGGAAGCACCGCTAGGTGTACCACCCGCGCCGGCAACTGCAGACATTGTGAATGCCTGGCAGTCGCCTGTTGATGACTACTCGATAGTTCAGTGTGCCATGCTTTACGGCTTAGAACCGAGACTTCAATGATGTTTTGAACGTCATGGAGCATATGAGATGTTCTAGGAGTTGAAGTTAATATTTCAAGCAAATGCCCAGATTGAGAGATATGAAGTCTCTAATAAGTTCTACAGCTGTAAAATGGAGGGGAATAGTTCTGTCAATGAACATATACTCAGAATGTCTGGGTATTGCAATCACTTGATTCAACTGGAGTTAATCTTCCTGATGATAGTGTCATTGACAGAATTCTTCAATCACTGCCACCAAGCTACAAGAGCTTCGTGATGAACTATAATATGCAAGGGATGAACAAGACAATTCCCGAGCTCTTCGCAATGCTAAAGGTTGCGGAGGTAGAAATCAAGAAGGAGCATCAAGTGTTGATGGTCAATAAGACCACCAATTCAAGAAAAAGGGTTGTCGGATTTCGGGTTCCGGCAGACCCTTGAGGTTCGAACACTGGGGTGCGCGCGGAGATTACGCCCTCTGTCTACCTGCTCCTCATCGAATCGCTAGGATCTAAACTACGAAAAAATCAACACAAGAGACACATGGTTTATACTGGTTGAGGCTACCATTGTGGTGTAATACCCTACTCTAGTGTGTGGTGTGGTGGATTGCCTCTCGGGCTGATGATGAACCATACAAGGAAGACCAGCCTCACGAGGGTCTGTTCTTGGCTGGTGCGATGAACTGCTAGGAGGAGTTCAGTCGCTCTATCTACTAGTTTCTTGGTGGAGATCTGCTTTTCAGATGCCTCTTTTCCCGATGCCTCTACCCTCGGGGTGGCTAGTCCTATTTATAGGCAAAGGCCCTGGGCCTCTTCCCAAATATTGAGCGGGAAGGGCGCCAACAATTGGCCATTTTGAAGGGGAACATCTGGTACACTTATCCTAACTAAAGTTGGTCCTCGCCTGTCAAAGGCTCTGGTGGTGACGCCGGCTTGGGCTCCATGGTGACCTCCATCCTGCCGTTGGACTGGTCTTGGTCTTGTTGCACCGAAATGGATGCCTTTGCTCGATGCTCTCGCCTGCGCTTGCTCCCCTTGCACCAAAGAGGAAAGGAGGACACTGCGCTGGCCGGCACCCGACTGGTGCCCTTGGTCGTCATGGCTTGCGTCATGGGCACCTCGCGAGGTACCCTGCCTTGATCTCTCCGCCTCCTCGTGAGCCAGCCTGATGAGGCCGTGCCTGAGGAAGCTCCCTGTCATCCGCCCCGCGAGGCTTGGCCCCTCGCGAGGGTCTTGAGCTTGTGTTGATGAAGATGGGCTGCGCTGGGCCCCCCTTTGAGCCACGCCGCAGGCCGCAGGCATGCAAGTCTGGGGACCCCCGTTCCCAGAACGCCGACAGTAGCCCCCTGGCCCACGGCGCGCCCGGACTTGGCCGAGCAGAGAGGCGAAAGGGCAAGTGCGAAGCGTCACGGGCCCTAACAGCCTGCGATCTTGGGCGCTGCGTGGCGGTTGATTGGACATGGGTGGCACTGTTCCCCCACGCCTCCTCGGAAACTACACGGATGCGACTAGTCCCTGCATGCAAAATGGGTCATGATTACCTGCGATCGTGGTGGTCGACGGTTGGCCTTCGCCGGCTATAAGTACGGAACGGCGCGCACCCTTCCAGTCTATCTCTCCCTGCTTCTCCTTCTTCCTGGTCCTTGCTCCGCCTTGCTGCAATGGCTCCGATCCGCCGGTTCTCCGTGGAGGAGAAGGGAAAAGCTCCCCAAGAGGATCCTGGCCCGCTTCCACCGAAGAAACGGCTTGCCCTCTGGCATCGGGGTGAGGGCGCCCGTTAGGAAGCGCCAAGACCCTGGTGTGAGTGGCCTCCACCAAGGTTCCCACTTCCCTTGTACGCCCAAATCGAGGGCTCTGAAGGGGCCGACGCTGAACGCCACGGGCGGCGCCGCCGTCGGTGCCGGCGGGTCAGGATGGTGTGCGTCTTCCCCCCTGGAGTCCATGCCGAAGGCTCCTGCCGAGAGTTCGTGCTTCGCATCGCCATGCCTCCTAAGTCTTGGATTCGCCTTCCTCCTTTTTTCGCCTCCGTCATCCCGTAGGGGGAACCACTGGGGCTTTGGCTGCAGCACGCCGGCTGCAGCACCCTCGCGACCGGGGCGGAGGTCACGGTCGTTGCCCCCGGCGAGGTCTTCATGACTCGAGGCTGGGGCGAGGTCACCCGGGCTTGCAGGACAAGGGGCGCCCTCGCGATCCACCTGGAGTACGACGGTGCTTCGGTGATGTCCTTCAAGGTCTTCGATGCGGAGGGTCGCCGGCTGGAGTGCTGCCCCGAACGAGGCAGTCGGGACCTTGCCGCGGCGAGGCAGAGGCCGACCTACCGCTCCCTCGGCAGCCCTTCAGACGGTGGAGGCGCCGGTGAACCCAGCGACTTGGCCGAGCTCTTCGCAACTCCGGAGACGAGCGACGACAGCTACGAGCCCCCGAGCCTGCATCGCTCTCGGAGCAGGGCGGGCTCGTCAGGCCGTCGCCGCCCCTGATCCAGATGGGGTTGGCGCCGATGCTGGACGGCCCACTGTTGATGATGGCGTCTGCCACGATAGTCCCTGTAGTCAGGACTCCTTAGGATTCGTGTCTTTTGTTCCTGTGAGGAACCAAGAATTTACCCCGTGGGGGCTTGTAAGATGTTTGTAGCTCCGTTCGTCAATATGATCCTCATTGTGAAGCAGTACGAGATGCTTATTCCGTCTTAGCTTAGTTTCTTCCTTTCAGACCTCGTGAGGGCTTGATGCTCTGCGCCGACATGTCCCAGTCCCAAGGCGTCTTCAGCCGTCGTTGGTATGCCAGGTCGCGATGCCGTGGTCAAGGCTAGGAGGTGAGCGGCCCGAGGTCCGGTAAGAGCCCCTGAGTCGCGATGCTCAGGAGGTCCCCCTTAGCGCCCAAGCAGCCATCATTCGGTGAGAAAGGAGAGCGACGTTGCTAAGACGGGATTGCATTAGGTGCGGGGATGGTGCTGTGATAGCTAGTGTTCCCGGAGAGTGACTTATCTCGAGGGTCAGGAAACACTCCCTGGTGCGGCGCTGACGCGGGTCTTCACCCACATCTATCTTCGTGACCCCAACGTCGACCTCGACAGCCTGCTAGAGCCAGCGAGCGGCGAGCACGCCGCTGCCGCTGCTGAGGCCGTGAAGGATCGTGCGGAGGCTCTGCTGGGGAAGTTTCGGGCCTTCAGCACCAAGCCGAAGCGGAGCGCTGCCAGCCCGGCAGCTCCACAAGGCGAACCCGCTCCGTGCAGCTCCACGGCCGGCAAGTGACTCCATTGTGGCTCACGTCCTGCTTTTAGTTTCTGCACATGTATCATGCCTCGGGGAGGCGTTAAAACTTGCATTCGGTGCTGCGATGACAGTATGGACTGTAATATTTGCTTTTGAATTCCTTGAAGTTTGCGCTATTTCCTTCCTACTTGCTTAAGTCCTACGCCGGCAGAGCCCGGCCCCGCGCATACCTCAGCCGCCATTAGCCCCGACCGGAAACCAGGACGGGACCAAGGAGTGAGGGGCTACGTGACAAGTTAGGCTCCTGAGTCGTGATGCTCAGGAGTCCCCCTTGGCGATCGAACAACAAGTAGGGAGGTGAGATGTGGGGGTGACTCCTTAGGGAGGTGAGATGCGGGTGGATCTACCGTTCTACGTCTGCAGAGCCCGGCCCCGCGCATACCTCAACCGCCGTTAGCCTTTCAGAACTAAGGAGTGAGGGGCTACGTGACCAGTTAGGCTCCTGAGTCGCGATGCTCAGGAGTCCCCCTTGACGCTCAAATGGCCTTTGTACCTTGGCTTCGCTCTGGGAGGGACGCGCGACGAACTAGGCCCGGGGGACCTGGCTGGGTGGCATGCGTCTGGGCGTAACCCAGGCGTAGCCCCCGTGCCCAGCCCCCTCGCGCGGCACTCCTGAGGGGAGGCGTTGCGATGAGGCTAGACGCTGAGCTCTGGGCTCCCTGAGGTTGATGCGACCCGGGGGCCACGCTTAGTTGTTTATCACCAGCGCGGAGCATAGGGCTTCCGTATGTGTACGGGCATAGCTGCTCCTCGGTAGTGTCATCAGCCAGCGCGGAGCATGGTGCTTCCCCTGGTGCGTGGGAGGGGGCTCCCCTCCGGGAGGAGCCCCCGGGGCATATATAGCCCCGCCCTGACACGTGGCCGGCACGGTAGGGCTTAACAAGGTGTATCTGGGCACCCGTGAGCCAGC
This sequence comes from Triticum dicoccoides, assembly GCF_002162155.2. NCBI lineage: Eukaryota > Viridiplantae > Streptophyta > Magnoliopsida > Poales > Poaceae > Triticum > Triticum dicoccoides. The sequence goes on from NC_041383.1 coordinate 404,902,947, forward strand.
GCGGGACTCACAGGGCCCTACCTCAAGGCGGGTTGCGCCTGGCTCTGGGCCTTATCTTGGAGTGTGTTCCTGCGAATTTGGCTAGATGCCGGTGCTCTACGTCCTCGGGTCTTGGCTCTCGAGCTGGTCTCAGCCGTCGCTGGCATGCCAGGTCGCAATGCCATGGACAAGACCAGAGGGTGAGGGCTGGAGAGCCGGTAGGAGCCCTGAGTCGCGATGCTCAGGCACCCCCCTTTAACGCGCAAGCTGGGTTAGATGGCGAAACTCTACGTCCTCGGGTCCCAGCTCTCGGGCTGGTCTCAGCCGTCGCTGGTATGCCAGGTCGCGATGCCGTGGACAAGACCAGAGGGTGAGGGCCAGAGAGCCGGTAGGAGCCCTGAGTCGCGATGCTCAGGCACCCCCTTTAACGCGCAAGCTTGCGACATCCAAGAAGAAAAGGTACCGTGAACAGGCACCAAATAACAAGCATGATGAGTCGAAAGCATGGCCCTAAGATAAATGCAAAAGGGGTACATGCCACTGGGTCTGACCCGAGCGGCTTGGGGATAATGCAGCCCGAGGGGCGCCCCCAGCAGAGTAAGCTAAGAACATGAAATAAAAGGGGTACACGCCGCAGGGATGGACCCACGCGACCTGGGAATAATGCGGCCCTGAGGGCGCTCCCAGCAATGAAACTTGAAAGATGTCACCTGATGATGCTGAAGATGGAGGGGTGTTGATGTAGCAGACTCGGTGGGCTGCGGGAGCCGATCCTCAGGAGCCCCCAGGCCCCGGGGCCTCGGGAGGCTCCGGAGGCGCTGGTGGCTCCTCGCGGTCCATCTCCATCTCCACCAGGGCTGCTGCGTGCCTGACCTCTCGAGCCCCCAGGATGGCCCTCATGAGGCGCTGGTACGCGGCAGCCGCGTTCGGCAAGCCATAAGGCATGCGAACGTAGCTGTGGGGCGGACCCTCGCAGCATCCCACTTGCGAGGGCCAGAGGCGCTCCTGAGACACGGCTTGGTTGAGCCCTGGTATGTCGATGCAGACGCGCAACCCACCATCCTCGCCTGGATGGGGGGCCACAGCGGGTAAGCGACGGCTGCCTCTCATGACTCTTGACTCCTGTAGCTCCTGAATGGCCTTGCTGATGAACTCCTGAGGGTTTGGCCCTCCTTGCATTGCTCCTTCTTGAGGGAAATGTGCTTCGAAACACGCCTCCACGTGGTGCCCAAGCACCTCCCTCGTGACCTTGGCGAGGTCGGCGACCCTCCAGTGGAGAGCCCCCGAGCCCTGTCTGAGGGGGGCGCCGGGCGCGCCTCCCTATACGATAGAAGGAGGTTCCCCCTGAGCAGGCGCGGGCCCTGAGGGGCCTGCCTCCTGAGGGGCCGGGCCGGACGATGTCTTCTTCTTCTTGGGGGCGGCCTCGGGAAGCCTCCTGCTTCCGCGGTCCAGGTCTTCCAGTGACGCGGCCTGAAAGGCTCGCTCCAGGGAGCACACTGCGTCTCTCTCTTCGCAGGGCACCGTGATGACTCCGCCACTTCCTGGCATCTTGAGGACGTTGTAGCCACGGTGGGTTATGGCCATGAACTTGGCCAGCGCTGGGTACCCGAGGATGGCGTTGTACGGCAGGCGAATGTGGGCGACATCGAAGTCAATGAGCTCGGTGCGGTAGTTGTCGCGTGCCCCGAAGGTGACAGGGAGGCGAACCTTCCCGATCGGGACCGTGGAGCCGTCGGTGACTCCGGAGAAAGGCTTGGTTGGCTGAAGCTGATTGTAGGGCACATGGAGATTGTTGAACGTTTCCACGGACAGGACGTTGAGCCCTGCCCCGCCATCGATGAGGGTCCTGGTGACTAGCATGTTGCTGATGATTGGGGAATAAAGCATCAGGAGGACTCCGGCTGTGGCCGCGCACTTGAGCTGATCCGCAGAGCTGAACGTGATGGCGCATGCCGACCACCAGAGAGGGCGTGTGGCCTCGATCTTGGGAAGGGCTGCATTTACTTCGTGGGCGAACTGCTTGAAGATGCACTGGGAGGCTGGGGCTTGAGCTCCGCCCAGGATGTAGGCGATCGCGCGTGGCTCCTGGAAGCCCCCATCCCCCTCGTCCTGATGATGGTCCTCGTTTCTTCTTGGCTGCAGCGGCAACGGAGGGAGGCCTGCGTTCCCTTGCGGGCGATCCTCGCGAGGCTGATCCCTCCAGCCTCCCTCGCGAGGCGGGTCCTGCCAGCAATCCTCGCGAGGTTGGTCGCGCCACCCCTGGCGTGGGCCGCGGTCTTCCCAGCGTCCTGCGTTCCTTCCTCCTCCGCGGCCGTAACCCCGGTCGTTGTGGTCGGGACGTCGGCCGACCCTTCCTTCACGCACAGCCCGGAGCTCTTGGCATTCATTGGTGTTATGGGTGTGGAGGTCGTGGTACACGCAGTACCGACTGCCTTGGAGGGTTCGGGCTGATCTCTGCCCCGCTTGGTGTCTGGCTCTGCCGCGAGCACGGCAGTCCCCTTGCGCTTCACATCCTTGGCTTTGGGCTTCTTCTCTTCTGGGTCTGCGGCAGGTAGCTCGAGGAGGAGAGGCGCCCCTCCTCAGCCCTGGCGCACTTGGTCGCCAAGTTAAACAGCTCCAAGGAGGTGCACAAGTCTTCATGCATCGCCAGCTCCTCCTTCATCTTGACGTCGCGCACGCCGTCGGAGAAGGCTGAGATGATGGCCTCCTCGGTCACCTTGGGGATCTTGAGGCACGCGTTGTTGAAGCGCTGGATGTACTTTTGCAGGATTTCCCCTGGCTGCTGCTTGATACGGCGCATGTCGCTCATGGCGGGTGGCCGGTCGCGAGTACCCTAGCAGTTGGCGATGAAGTGGGTGCGCATTTCGTCCCAGGAGGAGATCGTGCCTGGTGCCAGATTCAGGAGCCAGGTGCGGGCCCCGTCCTTGAGCGCCATGGGAAACCAGTTCGCCATGACCTTCTCGTCTCTGTTGGCGGCCTCGATG
>NC_041383.1:404906270-404925111 GCF_002162155.2 Triticum dicoccoides
GGCAGCCCGCTGTGGCCACAGGAGGCCTTGGGCGATGAAGAGCTTGGTCCTGTGGGTCCCCATGCGCTGCAGCTGGGAGCAGCGCGGGGTCTTGATGTGCCGGAGCAGGGAGCGCTCGAGCAGCTTCTCGAGGGAGTGGGACTTCTTGGCAGCTCTGCTCCTGCCGCGCTGGCGCCTGACGGAGCGGGTTCCGCTCAGGGGCCGCGCGCCTTGGAGCCAGGGCGCCTTCTCGAGGGGGAGGCGGCTGAGGCGCCCCAGGAGCTTCGTTGCCCGTGCAGGGCGGGGCGCGGTGCAGCGAGAAGGACGACGCGGGGGAGCCCCCAGAGGCACGGACGAGCTCAGCGACTCGGTCGAGTCACTCCTCGTAGACGTCGTCGATTGGGCGGTAGTGCAGGAGCTCGTTTGCCGCGATGAGCGCAACTCGAGCCTCCATGGCTGCGCGGGGCGCGCGAGACGAAGAACCAGCAGGGGTGAGCGAGGGTGTAGCAGTGCGGCCGTCTCGCCTCATCAATGGGTGCTGGGACGATGCTTGCTGCTCGTTCCCCGCCGGGCCGGTGGCGGCGTTGACGGCGGGTGACGGGGAACGACGGGGGCGCCCGCTGACGGGGGCCGTCTAGGCGACCCGGGAAGCGAGGGCGGCTCGGCGCTCGGTGTGGGCCCGACGAGCGTCCGACATGGACGCGATGGTCGGAGAAGAACAGGGCGACGGGAGGCGAATTCCAGCGCACCCCTACCTGGCGCGCCAAATGTCGGATTTCGGGTTCCGGCAGACCCTTGAGGTTTGAACACTGGGGAGCGCGCGGAGATTACGCCCTCTGTCTACCTGCTCCCCACCGAATCGCTAGGATCTAAACTACGAAAAGATCAACACAAGAGACACAGGGTTTATACTGGTTGAGGCCACCATTGTGGTGTAATACCCTACTCCAGTGTGTGGTGTGGTGGATTGCCTCTCGGGCTGATGATGAACCATACAAGGAAGACCAACCTCGCGAGGGTCTGTTCTTGGCTGGTGCGATGAACTGCTAGGAGGAGTTCAGTCGCTCTATCTACTAGTTTCTTGGTGGAGATCTCCTTTTCAGATGCCTCTTTTCCCGATGCCTCTACCCTGGGGGTGGCTAGTCCTATTTATAGGCAAAGGCCCTGGGCCTCTTCCCAAATATTGAGCGGGAAGGGCGCCAACAATTAGCCATTTTGAAGGGGAACATCTGGTACACTTATCCTAACTAAAGTTGGTCCTCGCCTGTCAAAGGCTCTGGTGGTGACGCCGGCTTGGGCTCCACGGTGACCTCCATCCTACCGTTGGATTGGTCTTGGTCTTGTTGCACCGAAATGGATGCCTTTGCTCGATGCTCTCGCCTGCGCTTGCTCCCCTTGCGCCAAAGAGGAAAGGAGGACACTGCGCTGGCCGGCGCCCGACTGGCGCCCTTGGTCGTCATGGCTTGCGTCATGGGCACCTCGCGAGGTACCCTGCCTTGAACTCTCCGCCTCCTCGTGAGCCAGCCTGATGAGGCCGTGCCTGAGGAAGCTCCCTGTCGTCCGCCCCGCGAGGCTTGGCCCGTCGCGAGGGTCTTGAGCTTGTGTTGATGAAGATGGGCTGCGCTGGGCCCCCTTTGAGCCACGCCGCAGGCCGCAGGCAGGCAAGTCTGGGGACCCCCGTTCCCAGAACGCCGACAAGGGTACAGGGAAGAAGAAGGGGAAATTCAAGAAGAACGGCAAACAAGTTGCTGCGCAAGAGAAGAAACCTAAATCTGGACCTAAGCCTGAGTCTGAGTGCTTCTACTTCAAAGGGACTGCTCACTGGAAGCAGAACTGCCCCAAGTATTTGGCGGATAAGAAGGATGGCAAGGTGAACAAAGGTATATGTGATATACATGTTATTGATGTGTACCTTACTAGAGCTCGCAGTAGCACCTGGGTATTTGATACTGGTTCTGTTGCTAATATTTGCAACTCGGAACAGGGACTACAGATTGAGCGAAGATTGGCTAAGGACGAGGTGACGATGCGCGTGGGAAATGGTTCCAAAGTTGATGTGATCACCGTTGGCACGCTACCTCTACATCTACCTTCGGGATTAGTTTTAGACCTGAATAATTGTTATTTGGTGCCAGCGTTAAGCATGAACATTATATCTGGATCTTGTTTGATGCGAGATGGCTATTCATTTAAATCTGAGAATAATGGTTGTTCTATTTGTATGAGTAATATCTTTTATGGTCATGCACCCTTAAAGAGTGGTCTATTTATCTCGAATCTCGATAGTAGTGATACACATATTCATAATGTTGAAGCCTAAAGATGCAGAGTTGATAATGATAGTGCAACTTATTTGTGGCACTGCCGTTTAGGTCATATTGGTGTAAAGCGCATGAAGAAACTCCATACTGATGGACTTCTGGAATCACTTGGTACTTGCGAACCATGCCTTATGGGCAAGATGACTAAAATGCCGTTCTCCGGAACAATGGAGCGAGCAACAAATTTGTTGGAAATCATACATACTGATGTATGTGGTCCAATGAATATTGAGGTTCGCGGCAGGTATCATTATTTTCTCACCTTCACAGATGATTTAAGCAGATACGGGTATATCTACTTAATGAAACATAAGTCTGAAACATTTGAAAAGTTCAAAGAATTTCAGAGTGAAGTTGAAAATCATCGTAACAAGAAAATAAAGTTTCTGCGATCTGATCGTGGATGAGAATATTTGAGTTATGAGTTTGGTCTACATTTGAAACAATGCGGAATAGTTTTGCAACTCACGCCACCCGGAACACCACAATGTAATGGTGTGTCCGAACGTCGTAATCGTACTTTACTAGATATGGTGCGATCTATGATGTCTCTTACTGATTTACCGCTATCGTGTTGGGGTTATGCTTTAGAGACGGCTGCGTTCACATTAAATAGGGCACCATCGAAATCCGTTGAGACGACGCCTTATGAACTATGGTTTGTCAAGAAACCAAAGTTGTCATTTCTTAAAGTTTGGGGCTGCAATGCTTATGTGAAAAAACTTCAACCTGATAAGCTCGAACCCAAATTGGAGAAGTGCGTCTTCATAGGATACCCAAAGGAGACTGTTGGGTACACCTTCTATCACAGATCCGAAGGCAAAACATTTGTTGCTAAGAATGGATCCTTTCTAGAGAAGGAGTTTCTCTCGAAAGAAGTGAGTGGGAGGAGAGTAGAACTTGATGAGGTAACTGTACCTGCTCCCTTATTGGAAAGTAGTTCATCACAGAACCGGTTCCTGTGACGCCTACACCAATTAGTGAGCAAGCTAATGATATTGATCATGAAACTTCAGATCAAGTTACTACCGAACCTCGTAGGTCAACCAGAGTAAGATCCACACCAGAGTGGTACATTAATCCTATTCTGGAGGTCATGTTACTTGACCATGGTAAACCTACAAACTATGAGGAAGCGATGATGAGCCTAGATTCCGCAAAATGGCTTGAGGCCATGAAATCTGAGATGGGATCCATGTATGAGAACAAAGTGTGGACTTTGGTTGACTTGCCCGATGATCGGCAAGCCATCGAGAAGAAATGGATCTTCAAGAAGAAGACTAACGCTGATGGTAATGTTACTATCTACAAAGCTTGACTTGTTGCGGAAGGTTTTTGACAAGTCCAAGGGGTTGACTACGAGGAAACTTTCACACCCGTAGCGATGCTTAAGTCTGTCCGAATCATGTTAGCAATTGCCACATTTTATGATTATGAAATTTGGCAAATGGATGTCAGAACTGCATTCCTGAATGGATTTCTGGAAGAAGAGTTGTATATTATGCAACCAGAAGGTTTTGTCGATCCGAAAGGTGCTAACAAAGTGTGCAAGCTCCAGCGATCCATTTATGGAATGGTGCAAGCCTCTCGGAGTTGGAATAAACATTTTGATAGTGTGATCAAAGCATATGGTTTTATAAAGACTTTTGGAGAAGCCTGTATTTACAAGAAAGTGAGTGGGAGCTCTGTAGCATTTCTAATACTATATTAGGATGACATATTGTTGATTGGAAATGATATAGAATTTCTGGATAGCATAAAAGGATACTTGAATAAGAGTTTTTCGATGAAAGACCTCGGTGAAGCTGCTTACATATTGGGCAGCAAGATCTATAGATATAGATCAAGACGCTTAATTGGACTTTCACAAAGCACATACCTTGACAAAGTTTTGAAAAAGTTCAAAATGGATCAAGCAAAGAAAGGGTTCTTGCCTGTGTTACAAGGTGTGAAGTTGAGTCAGACTCAATGCCCGACCACTGCAGAAGATAGAGAGAAAATGAAAAATGTTCCCTATGCTTCAGCCATAGGCTCTATCATGTATGCAATGCTGTGTACAAGACCTGATGTGTGCCTTCCTATTAGTTTAGAAGGGAGGTACCAAAGTAATCCAGGAGTGGATCACTAGACAACGGTCAAGAACATCCTGAAATACCTGAAAAGGACTAAGGGTATGTTTCTCGTTTATGGAGGTGACAAAGAGCTCATCGTAAATGGTTACGTCGATGCAAGCTGTGACACTGATTCAGACAATTCTAAATCACAAACCGGATATGTGTTTATATTGAATGGTGGAGCTGTCAGCTGGTTCAGTTCTAAACAAAGCGTCGTGGTGGGATCTACGTGTGAAGCGGAGTACATAGCTGCTTCAGAAGCAGCAAATGAAGGAGTCTGGATGAAGGAGTTCGTATCCAATCTAGGTGTCATACCTAGTGCACCGGGTCCAATGAAATTTTTTTGTGACAATACTGGTGCAATTGCCTTGGCAAAGGAATCCAGATTTCACAAGAGAACCAAGCACATGAAGAGACGCTTCAATTCCATCCGACCAAGTCTAGGTGGGAGACATAGAGATTAGCAAGATACATACGGATCTGAATGTTGCAAACCCTTGACTAAGCCTCTCTCATGAGCAAAACATGATCAACACCAAGACTCCATGGGTGTTAGAATCATTACTATCTAATCTAGATTATTGACTCTAGTGCAACTGGGAGACTGAAGGAAATATGCCCTAGAGGCAATAATAAAGCTATTATTTATTTCCTTATTTCATGATAAATGTTTATTATTCATTCTAGAATTGTATTAACCAGAAACATAATACATGTGTGAATACATAGACAAAATAGTGTCACTAGTATGCCTCTACTTGACTAGCTCGTTAATCAAAGATGGTTAAGGTTTCCTAACCATAGACATGAGTTGTCATTTGATAAACGGGATCACATCATTAGGAGAATGATGTGATTGACTTGACCCATTCTGTTAGCTTAGCACTTGATCATTTTAGTTTACTGCTATTGCTTTCTTCATGACTTATACATGTTCCTATGACTATGAGAGTATGCAACTCCCGATTACCGGAGGAACACTTTGTGTGCTACCAAACGTCACAACGTAACTGTGTGATTATAAAGGTGCTCTATAGGTGTTTCCGATGGTACTTGTTGAGTTGGCATAGATCAAGATTAGGATTTGTCACTCCGATTGTCGAAGAGGTATCTCTGGGCCCTCTCGGTAATGCACATCACTATAAGCCTTGCAAGTAATGTGACTAATAAGTTAGTTGTGGGATGATGCATTACAAAACGAGTAAAGAGACTTGCCGGTAATGAGATTGAGCTAGGTATTGAGATACCGATGATCGAATCTCGGGCAAGTAACATACCAATGACAAAGGGAACAACGTATGTTGTTATGCGGTTTGACTGATAAAGATCTTCGTAGAATATGTAGGAGCCAATATGAGCATCCAGGTTCCGCTATTGTTTATTGACCGGAGACATGTCTCGGTCATGTCTACATAGTTCTCGAACCTGTAGGGTCCGCACGCTTAACGTTCGGTGATGATCGGTTTTATGAGTTTATGTGTTTTGATGTATCGAAGGTAATTCGGAGTCCCGGATATGATCAAAGACATGACGAGGAGTCTCGAAATGGTCGAGACATAAAGATAGATATATTGGATGACTATGTTTGGACTTCGGAAGTGTTCCGGGCAACTTCGGGCATATACCGGAGTATGGTAACCCCCCGGGGAGTATAATGGGCCATATGGGCCTTAGTGGAGAAGAGGATGGGCGGCCAAGGTAGGGCCACACACCCCTCCCCCTCTAGTCCGAATTGGACAAGGAGGGGGGGGGCGCCTCCCTTTCGTTCCCCCCCTCTCCTCCTTCCCCCTTCTCCTACTCCTATTAGGAAAGGAGGAGTCCTACTCTAGTGGGAGTAGGACTCCCCCCTTGGCACGCCCTCCTCCTGGCCGGCCGCCTGCCCCCCCTAGCTCCTTTATATACGGGGGGGGGGGGGGGGGGGTGACAGTGTCAAAACCGGCGGATCTTGGGTAGGGGGTCCCGATCTGTGCGTCTAAGGCTAATGGTAACAGGAGGCAAGGGACCCGATGTTTTACCCAGGTTCAGGCCCTCTCGATGGAGGTAAAACCCTACTTCATGCTTGATTGATCTTGATGATATGAGTATTACAAGAGTTGATCTACCACGAGATCGTAGAGGCTAAACCCTAGAAACTAGCCTATGATGATTATGATTATCCCTCTACGGATTAAACCCTCCGGTTTATATAGACACCGGAGGGGGCTAGGGTTACACAGAGTCGGTTACAAAGAAGGAGATCTAACATCCTGATCACCAAGCTTATTTTCCACACAAAGGAGAGTCCTATCCGGACACGGGACGAAGTCTTGAGTCTTGTATCTTCACGGTCCAACAGTCCGGCCAAAGTATATAGTCCGACTGTCCGGATACCCCCTAATCAAGGACTCCCTTAGTAGCCCCTGAACCAGGCTTCAATGACGATGAGTCCAGCGCGTAGATTGTCTTCGGCATTGCAAGGCGGGTTCCATCTCCGAATACTCCAAAGTAAACCTCGAACACTTAAATCTTGTCCGGCTCTGCAAGACGATTTTCACATACCACCGTAGAGAGAACGATATTCTACAAATATAATCCGCTGACAACTTTAGATAACGTGCCGTCACACCATGGCCGAGTCATTATTCGAACCGTTTTCCCACAACTAGCCACCGCACATATTGCGAGGCAGCTTCCTCGGCACGTCTTGTCGAAGCAGAGATCATGTCCCCTTATCATGGGATTCTCATCAATACGGGTACGGGTAACCCAACCGCGCCATCAATCGTGGCGCTTGGGAAATAAGCGATTTTCAACGGGCAAGTGGGGAGGCGCACCGTTTTCGTTGCCTCTATAAAGGGATAAGGGTTCCCCATTTTTACCCACGCCTTCTTCCTCCTCCGCTTATCCATTCTCGCACCCTCGAGCTCCAGCGCCCTAGTTCATGCCTTCTCCGCACAGCCAAACATGTCCGGAGCATGAGGCAAGTGGGTGGCCTCCACCGTCAAGGAGGAGCATATTACGAAGCTCCGGGCGGCCGGATACCTGGCCATAGATATCGCGCACCGGCTGCCGGACGCAGGGAAGATTATTTCGTCCTCGGGACCCCACGAGAGGGTCGTGTTCCTCGCCCACTTCGTCCGCGGACTGGGATTCCCCCTCCACCCATTCGTCCGTGGGCTCATGTTGTACTACGGGCTGGATTTTCACGATCTGGCCCCTAACTTCATCCTCAACATCTCAGCGTTTATCATCGTGTGCGAGGCCTTTCTCGGCATCAGACACCATTTTGTCCTGTGGCTAAAGATCTTCAACGTAAAGCCAAAGATAGTGGTCGGCCAGCAGGCGGAGTGTGGTGGCGCCATGGTGGGCAAGATGCCCAATGTCACCTGGCTTGAAGGCTCCTTTGCGGAGACCATGAAAGGGTGGCAATCGGGGTGGTTCTACATCACCGAGCCGCGCGACGCCAACTGGGTGGCGGCCCCCGAATTCCGACCCGACATCCCTGTGCGGCTTACTTCCTGGAAGAGGAAGGGCCTGGCCTGGGGCGCATCTGCGGAGCTGACCGGACTCCAGAACTGCGTCCAAAACATGATAACCAAGAGTATGAAACTGGTCAATGTGATCCAGGTCATGCTATTCCGCCGGATTCTCCCGTGTCAGAGACGGGCATTCAACCTGTGGGAGTTTGACGCAGCCCAACACCACACACTGCAAGAGCTCTTTGACACGACGCACAAAGACACATGGAAGGTGTTGTTTAAGGCTAACGAGGTTCCTCCCCCCACCTCTGAGGACCGCGGACTTAGCACCAGGCACCAAGCCAACGCGGTAAGCATTCTACATTTCAAGATGTGCCTTTCCCCAGTATATTTGTGGGAGAAACTTAGGCCACTGTGTTAATTTTAACAGGAATATGTGGCGACGGCGGAGCGGATCGACTGTCCGGCTCCATTACCTAAGGACCCAGTAGACGAACTCCTGACGGAGATGCTGGCTCCGGCACCCTATGAGGTGCCAGAGAAGAAGGCCAAGAAAAAGGCCACGGGGACCAGAAGAAGTTCCCGGCGCAACATGGTGCCGGACTCATCGCCCGAAGACACCAGGGCGCACTCCTCCAACGACAACGAGGAGGAGGAGGAGGAGGAACACCCTCTGCCCGAAAACAAAGGGGGGAAGAAGACGAAGGCTACCCTCTCCGGGGAGGCCGAAGGGTCCAAGAAGGGACGGACCCTCCCTCCGGACCACTCCACAACCGCCGCCTATAGCGAGGAGGAGTGGCTACCCAGGGGCAAGCCCCTGGTGAGATCGTAAGTACCCGCACTCTGCAATACTTTTAGTGCGACTTAGCTTCATAGTTTATTATAACGCCGAACACGTGTATGCAGTCCGGCCAGGGCCCATCCCGAGGTATCCTCTTCGGATTGGTCTTTGAGCGATTCGGTGATGAATTCGCTCCCGACGGCCACCTCCCCTCGGCCTGCGGATGACATGGAGGTGTGGTCCCAAAGGGTACCAGAGCAGGGGGGGTGGCTCTGGAGACGCCCCAAGGCGAAATTCCAGACGCCGGGCACATGGGGAGTAAGATCCTCGCAGATTATGCTGACGAGAGCCGCAGTAAGTTGGGCTCCCAGCCGGACACTGTACCAGAACCTCCAAAGGTTCCGGATTCAGGTAGGCAACCTCTCGCTAAGGAGGGCGAGCCGTCCATGCCGACGACTTCTGTTGCGCCAGAGGCGTTGGATAGTCTGTTGGAAGTGCTTCGCGACGCTTCCATGGATGAAGAGCACCATACTCTTATGAGTACAATGATTCAGAAGGTTCGGTCCGCCAAAAGCGGATTGACTGAAGCCTGTACCAGCCTCCTAACATGCTTTGAGGTAATTAATCAAAAGTGTGAGAAATTATCACCCAATAGATAGTAGCCCCTGATACTCTGTTTGGTGTTCGGAAAGAAAAGCCAAACGGAGGGTCGACTCTAAACGCCAGGAGTCTAACAGTATGTGTCTATGTGAATAAGTAGGCAGTGCTGCTTGCCACTGCTGCCCGCACAGCAGAGGTCACCGGACTCAAACGGGACCTGGAGCAGGCCGAAGAGGAGCTCAGCGTCACGAAGAGGCAGCTCGAAAAGAACAAAGGTGAGTGATACCCTGTTCACATATCATATAGAGGAGAAAAAATTGGTGACGCTAACAAAAAGTGTCATGATTTTGTAATAGGGGCCACGACCGAAGTGGCGGCCCTGAAGAAAGCGCTATCCGAGGCCGAAGACAAGGCGGCCACGGAGCGCATTGATCGTGAAAAGAAAGATGCTAGGGTGGGCGAGGTACAGCAAGAGCTCGAGGAGCTCGGCAAGAAGTTCAAGTCCTTGGAGCGTGACTTCAAGACGAAGGAGTCTGAGCTTGCGAAGGCCCTTTTGAGCACGAAAGACGCTAAGGCTGAAGCCCAAAAGGCCCAGCAGGAAATCCAGGCAGCCAAGAAGATAGCGGTGGGTAAGGCATTCATTATACAAAGCAAGCATGCGGAGGAGACATTTATTTTACTTACCCGAATTCGGAGCTCTCCAGGGGCATTCGCAGATCTGCCACGCAGCATATCGGATGCCACGGAGTTCTACCGTGCCGAAGAGGGGAGCTCAACGGAGAAGCTGTTCTGGTCCCAGTATGCTGGAGCCGAACACCCAATGCCTCTGAGTGACCAACTGAAGCAGTTGGTTGAACTCCACAGGGTGGCCGAAGTGGCCACGAAGGACTTCATTGTCCGGATGTGGCCTGGTGAGCCCATGCCCGACAGCTACTTCGGCCTTGTAAAGCAGATGGTAAATGCCTGTCCGCGTCTTGAAGTTATCAAGCGATCTGTTTGCATTGAGGGTGCCCGCCGGGCCTTTGCCCGTGCATAGATGCATTGGGCCAAGCTGGATGCAGAGAAGCTGGTGAAGGATGGACCACCGGAGGGCAAGGCGCATCGCTACCCCGAGAAATATTATGATGGCGTTATGAAAGGCGCTCGCCTCGTGGCCAATGAATGTACCAAGGAGATAATCTTTGAGTGAATGTACTCATGTCGTCTTTGTAATATTAAAACGAATTTGTTTGCGCTATATGGCGCTTTGTTGATTTAAAATATTACCTTTTGTGCGGCTATTTATAAATGTCAGAAAGTAGGCCAGTCGTCGGCTTCTGCCCCCACGTAACTAGTACTGGGGTGTTCGTGGAAATCCCAAACACTCTTTATCCAAATTTTTGGTCCTTGAAGGAGGTGTTCGGCACAGCGAACAAGGCAATCGGACCATGTGGCTTTATAACTCTCCCTTAGCCATAGAAGTCTACAATTTTAAATTTTGGCGAAGCCCCTAGAATTTGGAAAACCGAATTGGGGCGCTATACACGCCTAAATCGGACAAAGCCGATTCCTCGCCTAAAGCGGAAAAAATCTTTAAGGATTTAAGACCTCTTGAACAACGACCAGCTCTCGCCGCATCATGACAGTCAATTTTTGGCTTTCTCTACTGAGGTGCTCGTCCGGAAGAACCGGGACACAATCGCAGTAGTTCTCCCTGCGCTACCTTAGCCGATATAACGGAACGTAAGGTACCAAAACAAGGGAGCCGGGCAAACCCAACTATTGACCCAAGACATGATTCGGAGCTGATGCATATAATGCTATAAGTTCGTGGTGCCGCACTATCGAAAGTGTTCAGACTTATCTTGCCGTATTATGGGGCACCATAAGAAGCCCCTGGCAAACTGAACGTACCAAAGTGTACGGATTCAATATTAAACAAACATTTATAGAAAAAAAATGTAAAGATAGGAATAATAAGGTGACGCTCTATATTGTTTCCCACAGTGAAATAATAGAGCGTATGTGTACAATTAATGCGTTTAGCAGAGGTAAATAGGACTATTTGACATGTCCTATCCAAGGGCGGGCCGCATGCGGGTATGCAAAATAGGAATATTGATCATTGACAGATACCACCTGGGTATTCGCTTTGTGCGCAAAGCCTTTTGCCTCCTTGGTTTTCCCTCCTGTGATAAGTCCGATGATCCGGCTCTCTAAAGAGGCTGCCCAAAAGTAGGGTCCTGAAAGAGAAAGAAGGTTATTTAATTATGTTGCGGCTGAACCGCACTGTCGACCGCATCACCATTGCGCCTCCGCCTATGCCCATGGTATTTTGAGTGTGTAATTGTGTACGCGCGGCACAAATGCTGCCTGAATGGGGCTAGGGCGGAGGCCGGACTGCTAGTCGCACTCTTGGCGTGCCTGGTGATCCTGTTGCAGGGTACTCCGGACTCGCTTGACGGTGTTCGGGGTTGTTGTCGCCGGATTGGTGGTTTGCCGGAGAAGGCTGCTTTGTACTTCTGCCGCGAGGGCCGCAGTATGCTCTTCTGTACGGAGAGAGCGGTCTATGTTTCCATTGACTGTTATTAACCCCGCGAGGTCCTAGCAATGAGGTGGGTGGTGGGTGGGCAACGAATTCCCTCGTCGCCTGCTTTCCACTCGAGCCGGACATAGTTCGGCCAAGAGTCTCCTGACAAAGAGAGAGACTTTAATGAGTTCAGCATGTCGCCAAAGGGCGAGTGCTGGAAGATATCCGCAGCGGTGAACTCCATTACCGGAGCCCAACCAGATTCAGCGGGCTCGGGGGCGCGCGGTCTGGAACCTACAGCCGGACACGAGTCCGGGGTCCGGTGACACAGGCTTCCTTGGGGGTGGAGTCTGTGTTCGGCTCTACCGCCGATGAGTGCACGACCTCCGGGGTGGGGTCCATCCACCCGTCCTCAGACGATGCAATCTGCCCCGGATTTAGGTCTGGAGCTCCTGTAGGTGCGATATCCCGAGTATTGTCCGACAGCAGGTCTAAGCCGTGCTCGTCGTGACTGTTCGACGCTCCTGGTGTAGCCCGAATCCGTCAAAGATCAAGTCTCCGCGGATATCGGCCATGTAGTTCAAGTTTCTGAACCTGACCTGATGGCTAGGGGCGTAGCTGTCGATCTGCTCCAGATGGCCAAGCGAATTGGCCCGCAGTGCGAAGCCGCCGAACATGAAGATCTATTCGGGGAGAAAAGTCTCACCCTGGACTGCGTTGTTGTTGATTATTGAAGGAGCCATCGAGCCTTGCAGCGACGACACAGAGGAACTCTCAATGAAAGCACCAATGTCGGTGTCAAAACCGGCGGATCTCGGGTAGGGGGTCCCAATCTATGCGTCTAAGGCTAATGGTAACAGGAGGCAAGGGACACGATGTTTTACCCAGGTTCAGGCCCTCTCGATGGAGGTAAAACCCTACTTCCTGCTTGATTGATCTTGATGATATGAGTATTACAAGAGTTGATCTACCACGAGATCATAGAGGCTAAACCCTAGAAGCTAGCCTATGATGATTATGATTGTCCCTCTATGGATTAAACCCTCCGGTTTATATAGACACCAGAGGGGGCTAGGGTTTACACAGAGTCGGTTACAAAGAAGGAGATCTAACATCCGGATCGCCAAGCTTGTTTTCCACGCAAAGGGGAGTCCCATCCGGACACGGGACGAAGTCTTGAGTCTTGTATCTTCACGGTCCAACAGTCCGGCCAAAGTATATAGTCCGGCTGTCCGGATACCCCCTAATCCAGGACTCCCTCAGGGGGCACCCCAAGACACACTAGTTGATCATTCATCTTTAGCCGTGTGCGGTGCCCCCCTCCACCATAATCCACCCCGATCATATCGTAGCAATGCTTAGGCGAAGCCCTACATCGGTAGCTTCATCAACATCGTCATCACGCCGTCGTGCTGACGGAACTCTCCCTCGAAGCTCTACTGGATCGTGAGTTCATGGGATGTCTCCGAGTTGAACGCGTGCAGATCGCGGAGGTGCCGTACGTTTGGTACTTGGATCGGTCGATCGTGAAGACGTACGACTACATCAACCGTGTTGTCATAATGCTTCCGCTTACGGTCTACGAGGGTCTATGGACGACACTCTCCCCTCTCGTTGCTATGCATCACCATGATCTTGCGTGTGCGTAGGATTTTTTTTGAAATTACTGCGTTCCCCAATAGTTCTATCCTACCTCTCTTGCCTTACTTATAGTTTGTCTTCGTGAAGTCTTTGCCTACTTGCCTTATCTGTTTGACTTCACTAAGTGAAGACTGTTGTCTGTTTGGCTTCATACTATCTTCCATCCTGATCCAATCTACCTAGTTGCTTATAGTCTTCGTGCTTTCACTTCATTGCTTACTTGACTATGGCTTGTCTAGTGTAGTCTACCTTCCGCTGCATATCAATAGGTTCATTTCTATCATTTATCTTTGAAACATCCATGTTTTGAAGACTTTCATAAAAATCGCCTATTCACCCCCCTCTAGTCGAATACTAGCACTTTCACTCACCCAGTGACAGAAGGGGTAGCGAGGCACGTATGTGTCGTTGCTATGAAGGATAAGAAGATTGGGTCTATTCCTACATGAATATATCTTGTCTACATCATGTCATCATTCTTATTGCATTACTCCGTTTCTCCATGAACTTAATACAGTAGATGCATGCTGGATAGCGGTTGATGTGTGGAGTAATAGTAGTAGATGCAGGCAGGAGTCAGTCTACTAATCTTGGACATAATGCCTATATTCATGATCATTGCCTTGGATATCGTCATAATTATTTGTTCTTCTATCAATTGCCAAACAGTAATTTGTTTACCGACCGTATGCTATTTTCTCGACAGAAGCCACTAGTGGAATCTACGACCCCCGGGTTTATCTTTTACCAATTTTTTCCAGATCTATATTTCCAAAAACCTAGATATACCTTGCTGCACCTTTTCTTTACTTATTTTATTTAATGTTCTTGCTAGATCTATTTATCCAATCTCATACAATTTAATCTCTCTTTTTACCGTGGAGGGATTGACAACCCCTCTTATGCGTATTTGTTCTTTGTGTGCAGGTACCGTTTACATAGTGTTGTTTGGTTCTCCTACTGGATTAATAACCTTGGTTTCATAAATGAAGGAAATACCTACCGTAGCTGTACTTCATCATCCCTTCCTCTTTAGGGAAATACCGACGCAGTTTCAAGCCACATCAAAAGGAATTTCTGGTGCCGTTGCCGAGGAGACATCATCAACATCTCTCAGGTTCTTAATCACAAATCACATCTCCTTGCAATTTACATTATTGCCATTTGCCTCTCGTTTTCGTCTCCCTCACTTCACAAAAATTTGTCATTTTATCCGCCTTCCTTTTCTTGTCAGATCTATTGTTTGTTTGAACTTGTCATCATGAGTGACTTTGGTATGGCAGAAATAGATTATGGCCGAACTCCTAAAATTGGACGATCTGGCAATCTAGTTGCTAAATTTTTTGTTTTGGGGCAAGGGAACATTATAGGAAAGGAAACTATCCAAGAATTCTTCAATTGTGTTGGAACTTTGACTTGTGATGATGCTCCTGAAGGAAATATGACCTAGAGGCAATAACAAAGTTGTTATTTTATATTTCCTTATTTATGATAAAGGTTTATTATTTATGCTAAAATTGTATTGATTAGAAACTTGAATACATGTGTGAATACATAAACAAATACTGTGTCCCTAGTAAGCCTCTACTAGACTAGCTCATTGATCAAAGATGGTTAAGGTTTCCTAACCATAGACATTTGATGTCATTTGACAACAGGATCACATCATTAGGAGAATGATGTGATGGACAAGACCCATTCGTTAGCTTAGCATTATGATCATTCAATTTATTGCTATTGCTTTCATCGTGTCAAATACATATTCCTTTGACTATGAGATTATGCAACTCCCAGATACCGGAGGAATACCTTTTTTTGACCATGACCGGAGGAATACCTTGTGTGCTATAAAACATCACAACGTAACTGGGTGATCATAAAGATGCTCTACAGGTATCTTTGAAGGTGTTTGTTGAGTTGGCATAGACCGAGATAAGGATTTGCCACTCTGAGTATCAGAGAGGTATCTCTGGGCCCTCTCGGTAATACACATCATAAGCTTGCAAGCAAATGACTAAGGAGTTAGTCAACGAGGTGATGTATTACAGAACGAGTAAAGAGACTTGTTGGTAACGAGATTGAACTAGGTATGGAGATACCGACGATCGAATCTCGGGCAAGTAACATACCGATAGACAAAGGGAACTACGTATGTTGTCATAAAGGTTCGACTGAGAAATATTTTCATGGAATATGTAGGAATTAATATGGGCATCGAGGTCCCACTATTGGTTATTGACCGGAGAGGTGTCTCTGTCATGACTACATGATTCCCAAACTTGCAGGGTCGCACGCTTAACGTTCGTTGACGCTAGAGTAGTATTGGGATATTTGATGAGTGGTAACCAAAGGTTGTTCGGAGTCCCGGATGAGATCCCAGATGTCACGAGGAGTCTCGGAATGGCCGAGAGGTAAAGATTTATATATAGGAAGTCATATTTTGGGTTCCGGAAAAAGGTGCAATTTTTTCAGTATTGTACTGGGAAGCGTCCAGAAGGTTCCGAAAGTCCACAAGTGGGTTCACCACGACCCAAGGGCTAGCATGGGCTGTGGGGAGGTGCCCTAGGCTTATTGGTCTAGGCGCACCAAGTCCTCAAAAGGCCATGTGGCTAGGGAAGGAAAAAAAGAAGGAGTCCTAGTAGGAATAGGATTGGACTTGGAGTCCAAGTCCTCTCCCCCCTTGGCTGTGCCTTGGACTTTGGAGGGGCTGTTGCCACGCACCTCCACGTATATATAGAAGGGAGGGGGCGCCCCAAGAAGACACACCAAGCCCTTGGCGCCCCTCTCTTTCCCGTTACTCCGTAGTTCCACCGCCTCGTCCCGGTAACGCTTAGCAAAGCGCTGTCGGTCCTCCACCACCACCATCACTACCTCGCCATTGTGTTGGTTGTCATCCCATCTAGTTCTCCTCTCCTGCTTGTTGTATCAAGAAGGAGGAGACATCATCGAGCCGCACGTGTGCTAAACTTGGAGGTGCCGCCCGTTCGGTACTAGATCGGTTGGATCGTGATCGGATCGCGAAGAGTACGACTACATCAACCGCGTTATATATGCTTCCACTTAGTGATCTACAAGGGTATGCATATGCTCTCCCCCTCTCGTTGCTATGCATCTCCTAGATATGTCTTGCGTGTGCATAGAATTTTTTTTGTTTTCCATGCAACGTTTCCCAACAGTGGCATCTGAGCTAGGTCTATGCGTAGATGATTTGCATGAGTAGAACACAAAGAGTTGTGGGCGGTGATAGTCATAGTGCTTACCACCAACGTCTTATTTTGATTCGGTGGTATTGTAAGATGAAGTCGCTCGGACCAACCTTACATGTCCACGCAGATGAGACCGGTTCCATCGGCTGACATGCAACTAGTTTTGCATAAAGGTGGCTGGTGGGTGTCTGTTTCTCCTACTTTAGTTGAATCGAATTTGACTACGACTGGCCCTTGAGGACAGTTAAAAAAAACTTGATGAAACACCGTTGTGGTTTTTGCCGTAGGTAAGAATGGTTCTTGCTAGAAGCCCGTAGCAGCCACGTAAAACTTGCAACAACAAAGTAGGGGATGTCTAATTTGTTTTTGCAGGGCATGTTGTGATGCAATATGGTCAAAATATGATGTGATATATGTTGATGTATGAGATGATCATGTTTTGTAATATCGGCAACTGGCAGGAGCCTTAGGGTTGTCTCTTTATTGTATGAATTGCAAACGCCATGTAATTGCTTTACTTTATCACTATGCGTTAGCGATAGTTGTAGAAGCAATAGTTGGCGTGACGACCTCGATGCAACGACGCAACAATGAGGATCAAGGTGTCAAGCCGGTGAGGATGGAGATCATGATGATGCTCTGGAGATGGAGATCAAAATCACAAGATGATGATTGCCATATCATGTCACATATTTTGTTGCATGTGATGTTTATCTTTTATGCATCTTATTTTGCTTAGAATGGCGGTAGAATTATAAGATGATTCCTTCACTTAATTTCAAGATAAAAGTGTTCTCCCTAAGTATGCACTGTTGCTACACTTCGTCGTTACGAAGCACCACATGATGATCGGGTGTGATAGACTCTACGTTCACATACAACGGGTGTAAGACAGTTTTGCACATGCAGAATACTTGGGTTAAACTTGACGAGCCTAGCATGTATAGACTGAAGGAAATATGCCCTAGAGGCAATAATAAAGTTATTATTTATTTCATTATTTCATGATAAATGTTTATTCTTCATGCTAGAATTGTATTAACCGGAACTTAGTACATGTGTGAATACATAGACAAAACATAGTGTCCCTATTATGCCTCTACTTGAATAGCTTGTTAATCAAAGATGGTTATGTTTCCTAACCATAGACGTGTGTTGTAATTTAATAAACGGGATCACATCATTAGGAGAATGATGTGATGGACATGACCAATCCGTTACAGTTTTATTACTACTGGTTTCTTCATGACTTATACATGTTCCTCAGACTATGAGATTATGCAACTCCCGAATACTGGAGGAACACCTTATGTGCCATCAAATGTCACAACGTAAATGGGTGATTATAAAGATGCTCTATAGGTGTCTCTGAAGGTGTTTGTTGGGTTGGCATAGATCAAGATTAGGATTTGTCACTCCGTGTTTCGGAGAGGTATCTTTGGGCCCTCTCGGTAATGCTCATCACTATAAGCCTTGCAAGCAATGTGACTAATGAGTTAGTTGCATGATGAAGTATTACGGAAGGATTAAAGAGACTTGCTGGTAACGAGATTGAACTAGGTATGATGGTACCGATGAACAATCTCGGGCAAGTAACATACCGATGACAAAGGGAACAACGTATGTTGTTATGCGGTTTGACCAATAAAGATCTTCGTAGAATATGTAGGAGCCAATATGAGCATCCCGGTTCCGCTATTGGTTATTGATCAGAGATGTGTCTCGGTCATGTCTACATAGTTCTCAAACCCGCAGGGTCCGCACGCTTAACGTTCGATGATGATTTGTATTATGAGTTATGTGTTTTGATGACCGAAGTTTGTTCAAAGTCCCGGATGAGATCACGGACATCACGAGGAGTCTCTAAATGGTCGAGACATAAAGTTTGATATATTGTACCATGTTATTCGGACACCAGAAGTGTTCCGGGTGATTTCGGGAAAAATGAAGTGCCAGAGGGGTTACGGGAAACCCCGGGGGAACTAATGGGTCACCATGGGCCTTAGTGGAGAGAGAGGAGGGCCTCCAGGGCAGGCCGCCCCCCTTAGCAGTTCAAATTGGACAAGGGAAGGGGGCGCGGCGCCCCCTTTCCTACTCCCTCTCCCTCTCCTTCCTTCCCCCTCTCTTCCTTGTAGAGGAATCCTACTAGGACTAGTAGTCCTAGTAGGACTCCCTCTCCTTGGGAGCGCCCCTAGCGCCGGCCGGCCTCCCCTCCCTCCTTTATATACGGGG
>NC_041383.1:404925552-404985443 GCF_002162155.2 Triticum dicoccoides
AGGGGCAGGGGGCACCCTAGAACACACCAAGTCTTCTCTTAACCGTGTGCGGTGCCCCCCTCCACAGTTATACACCTCGATCATATCGCCGTAGTGCTTGGCCAAAGCCCTGCACCGGTAGCATCATCACCGTCGCCATACCATCGTGTAGACATAACTCAGCATCGTCCTCAACTGGATCAAGAGCATGAGTGACATCATCGAGCTGAACGTGTGCTAAACGCGGAGGTGCCGTACGTTCGGTAATTGGATCGGTTGGATCACGAAGAAGTTCGACTACATCGACCGTGTTAATAAACACTTCCGCTTTCGGTCTACGAGGGTACATGGACACACTCTCCCCTCTCGTTGCTATGCATCTCCTAGATAGATCTTGCGTGATTGTAGGATTTTTTTTGAAATTACCGCGTTCCCCAACAGTGGTATCAGAGCCAGGTCTATGCGTAGATCTTTTATGCGCGAGTAGAACACAAAGAGTTGTGGGTGATAATAATTATACTGCTTACCACCAACGTCTTACTTTGATTCTGCGGTATTGTTGGATGAAGCGGCCCGGACCGACATTACATGACCGCGTTCATGAGACTGGGTCTACCGACGTGCTTTTGCACATAGGTGGCTGGCGAGTGTCTGTTTCTCCAACTTTAGTTGCATTGAGTTTGACTACGGCCGATCCTTTTTGAAGGTTAAAACAACACACTTGACAAAAAATCATTGTGGTTTTGATGCGTAGGTAAGAACAGTTCTTGCTAGAAGCCCGTAGCAGCCACGTAAAACTTGCAACAATAATGTAGAGAACGTCTAACTTGTTTTTGCAGGGCTTGCTGTGATGTGATATGGTCAAGACATGATGTGATATAAATTGTTGTATGAGATGATCATGTTTTGTAACAAAGTTATCGGCAACTGGCAGGAGCCATATGGTTGTCGCTTTATTGTATGCAATGCAATCGCCATGTAATTGTTTTACTTTATCACTAAGAGGTAGCGACAGTCGTAGAAACAATAGTTGGTGAGACGACAATGATGCTACGATGGAGATCAAAGGTGTCGTGCCGGTGACGATGGAGATCATGACGATGCTTTGGTGATGGAGATCATGAGCACAAGATGATGATGGCCATATCATGTCACATATTTTATTGTGTGTGATGCTTATCTTTTATGTGTCTTATTTTGCTTAGTACGGTGGTAGCATTATAAGATGATCCCTTACTAAATTTCAAGGTATACGTGTTCTCCCTGAGTATGCACCGTTGCTACAGTTCATCGTGCCGAGACACCACATGATGATCGAGTGTGATGAGCTCTACGTTCACATACAATGGGTGCAAGCCAGTTTTGCACATGCAGAATACTTGGGTTAAACTTGATGAGCCTAGCATATGCAGATATGGCCTCAGAACATTGAGACCGAAAGGTCGAACGTGAATCATATAGTAGATATGATCAACATAGTGATGTTCACCATTGAAAACTACTCCATCTCACGTGATGATCGGACATGGTTTAGTTTATTTGGATCACGCGATCATTTAGATGACTAGAGGGATGTCTATCTAAGTGGGAGTTCTTAAGTAATATGATTAATTGAACTTTAATTTACCATGAACTTAGTCCTGATAGTTATTTTGCATGTCTATGTTATTGTAGATCAATGGCCCGTGCTACTGTTCCTTTTAATTTTAGTGCGTTCGTAGAGAAAGCTAAGTTGAAAGATGATGTTAGCAATTACACGGACTAGGTCCATAATTTGAGGATTATCCTCATTGCCGCATAGAAGAATTACGTCCTGAAAGCACCGCTAGGTGTACCACCCACGCCAGCAACTGTAGACATTGTGAATGCTTGGCAGACACGTGCTGATGACTACTCGATAGTTTAGTGTGACATGCTTTACGGCTTAGAATCGGGACTTTAAAGACATTTTGAACGTCTTGGAGCATATGAGATGTTCCAAGAGTTGAAGATTAATATTTCAAGCAAATGCCCGAGTTGAGAGATATGAAGTCTCCAACAAGTTCCATAGCTGCAAAATGGAGGAGAATAGTTCTGTCAGTGAACACATACTCAGAATGTCTGGGTACCACAACCACTTGACTCAGCTGGGAGTTAATCTCCCTGATGATAGTGTCAATGACAGAGTTCTTCAATCACTGCCACCAAGCTAAAAAGGCTTCATGATGAACTATAATATGCAAGGGATGAACAAGACAATTCCCAAGCTCTTCGCGATGCTAAAGGCCGCAGAGGTAGAAATCAAAAAGGAGCATCCAGTGTTGATGGTCAACAAGATCACTAGTTTCAAGAAAAAGGGCAAAGGGAAGAAGGGTAACTTCAAGAAGAACGGCAAGAAAGTTGCTGCTCAGGAGAAGAAACCCAAGTCTGGACCTAAGCCTGAAATTGAGTGCTTGTACTGCAAAGGGACTGGTCACTAGAAGCGGAACTGCCCCAAGTATTTGCCGGATAAGAAGGATGGCAAAGTGAAGGGTATATTTGATATACATGTTATTGATGTGTACCTTACTAATGCTCGTAGTAGCGCCTGGGTATTTTGATACTGGTTCTGTTGCTCATATTTGCAACTCAAAACAAGGGCTACGAATTAAATGAAGCTGGCTAAGGATGAGGTGACGATGCACGTGGGAAATGGTTCCAAGGTCGATGTGATCACCGTTGGCACGGTACCTCTACATCTACATTCGATATTAGTTTTAGACCTAAATAATTGTTATTTGGTGCCAGCGTTGAGCATGAACATTATATCTGGATCTTGTTTGATGTGAGACAATTATTCATTTAAATCAGAGAATAATGGTTGTTCTATTATATGAGTAATATCTTTTATGGTCATGCACCCTTGCTGAGTGGTCTATTTTTGTTGAATCTCGATCGTGATGATACACATGTTCATTATATTGAAGCCAAAAGATGCAAAGTTGATAATGATAGTGCAACTTATTTGTGGCACTGCCGTTTAGGTCATATTGGTGCAAAGCACATGAAGAAACTCCATGCTGATGGGCTTTTGGAATCACTTGATTATGAATCACTTGGTGCTTGCGAACCGTGCCTCATGGGCAAGATGACTAAAACTACTTTCTCCGGATCAATGGAACGAGCTATTGACTTATTGAAAATAATACATACTGATGTATGCAGTCCAATGAGTGTTGAGGCTCATGGCGGGTATCGTTATTTTCTTACCTTCACAGATGATTTGAGCAGATATGAGTATATCTACTTAATGAAGCATAAGTCTGAAACATTTGAAAAGTTAAAAGAATTTCAGAGTGAAGTGGAAAATCATCATAACAAGAAAATAAAGTTTCTATGATTTGATCGTGGAGGAGAATATTTGAGTTACGAGTTTGGTCTTCATTTGAAACAATGTGGAATAGTTTCACAACTTACGCCACATGGAACACCACAACGAAATGGTGTGTCCGAATGTCGTAACCGTACTTTATTGGATATGGTGCGATCTATGATGTCTCTTACTGATTTACCGCTATCATTTTGGGGTTATGCTTTAGAGACGACTGCATTCACTTTAAAAATGGCACCATCAAAATCCGTTGAGACGACACCTTATGAACTTTGGTTTGGCAAGAAACCAAAATTGTCGTTTCTTAAAGTTTGGGGCTGCGATGCTTATGTGAAAAATCTTCAACCTGATAAGCTCGAACCCAAATCGGAGAAGTGCGTCTTCATAGGATACCCAAAGGAAACTGTTGGGTACACCTTCTATCACAGATCCGAAAGCAAGATATTCGTTGCTAAGAATGGATCCTTTCTAGAGAAGGAGTTTCTCTCGAAATAAGTAAGTGGGAGGAAAGTAGAACTTGATGAGGTAATTGTACCTTCTCCTGAATTGGAAAGTAGTTCATCACAGAAATTAGTTCCAGTGATTTCTACACCAATTAGTGAGGAAGCTAATGATGATGATCATGAAACTTCAGATCAAGTTATTACAGAACCTCGTTGGTCTTCCAGAGTACGATCCGCACCAGAGTGGTATGGTAGTCCTGTTCTAGAAGTCATGCAACTAGAACATGGTGAACCTACGAACTATGAGGAAGCTATGATGAGCCCAGACTCCGCGAAATGGCTTGAGGCCATGAAATCTGAGATGGAATCCATGTATGAGAACAAAGTGTGGACTTTGGTGGATTTTCCCGATGATCGATAGGCCATAGAAAATAAATGGATCTTCAAGAAGAAGACTAACACTGACAGTAATGTTACTGTCTACAAAGCTCAACTTGTTGCGAAAGGTTTTCGACAAGTTCAAGGAGTTGACTACAGTGAGACTTTCTCACCCGTAGCGATACTTAAGTCTGTCCGAATCATGTTAGCAAT
Source organism: Triticum dicoccoides (assembly GCF_002162155.2). Lineage (NCBI taxonomy): Eukaryota > Viridiplantae > Streptophyta > Magnoliopsida > Poales > Poaceae > Triticum > Triticum dicoccoides. The sequence goes on from NC_041383.1 coordinate 404,929,915, forward strand.
TGCCACATTTTATCATTATGAAATTTGGCAGATGGATGTCAAAACTGCATTCCTGAATGGATTTCTGGAAGAAGAGTTGTATATGATGCAACCAGAAGGTTTTGTCAATCCAAAGGGTACTAACAAAGTGTGGAAGCTCCAGCGATCCATTTATGGATTGGTGCAAGCCTCTCGGGGTTGGAATAAACACTTTGATAGTGTGATCAAAGCATATGGTTTTATACAGACTTTTGGAGAAGCCTGTATTTACAAGAAAGTGAGTGGGAGCTCTGTAACATTTCTAATATTATATGTTTATGACATATTATTGATTGGAAATGATATAGAATTTCTGGATAGCATAAAGGGATACTTGAATAAGAGTTTTTCAATGAAAGACCTCGGTGAAGCTGCTTACATATTGGGCATCAAGATATATAGAGATACATCAAGACGCTTAATTGGACTTTCACAAAGCACATACCTTGATAAAGTTTTGAAGAAGTTCAAAATGGGTCAGTCAAAGAAAGGGTTCTTGCTTGTGTTACAAGGTGTGAAGTTGAGTTAGACTCAATGCCCGACCACTGCAGAAGATAGAGAGAAAATGAAAGTCATTCCCTATGCTTCAGCCATAGGTTCTATAATGTATGCAATGCTGTGTACCAGACCTGATGTGTGCCTTGCTATAAGCATAGCAGGGTGAAAGTGCAAGTATCCCTGTGTGGTTTTGGTAATTCCTAACAACATATAGCTCATTGAGCTAATGCTATTTCAAGATAAATATTTCAGGAAAGCTCAATGATTGGCATGTCATGGATGAGAAAAGTGGATCCCTCAAAATGCGAAGGACAAAATAATTGGCTCAAGCTCAAAGCACAAGACTCTACATTTTCTATTTTAGTGATCCAAGATCACATTGAGTATATAGGAAAAGCCATACTATCAAGGAGGGATGAGGTGTTGCTTAATGAGTTTCTTGCTCAAAATGCTTAGTGATATGCTCCAAAGCCCTCAAATACTTTCTCACATCCACATATGACCCAAACCAAAAGTCAAACTCGGCCCCACCAAAACCATCTATCCGGCGCCACCGAGTTCAGATGTCATAGCCACAACCACAAACCCTAGTCCTTTCGGTCTCACTGATAGGGATCTCGGTCTCACCGAGATGGGATTGCAATCTCTCTGTTTCCCTTCGTAACGTTTTGGTCCAACCGAGATGAGCGATCGGTCCCACCGAGATTGCAATGCAAACTCACTGTTTCCCTTTCGCAACGTTTCGGTCTAACCGAGATGAGCGAATCGGTCCCACTGAGTTTGCCTGACCAACCCTCTATGTGTCTATTACCAAAATCGGTCTCACCGAGTTTGTGTAATCGGTCTCACTGAGATTACATTATGCCCTAACCCTAACCATATCGGTCCCACCGAAAATCCTAACGGTCACATTATTTCTTAAATCGGTCCGGCCGAGTTTCATGATTCGGTCCCACCGAGTTTGGTAAGTTGTGTGTAACGGTTAGATTTTGTGTGGAGGCTATATATATCCCTCCACCCACTCTTCATTCGTGGAGAGAGCCATCAGAACATGCCTACACTTCCAACATACATTTTCTGAGAGAGAACCATCTACACTTGTTTTGAGGTCAAGATATTCCATTCCTACCACATAAATCTTGATCTCTAGCCTTCCCCAAGTTGCTTTCCACTCAAATCTTCTTTCCACCAAATCCAAATCCTATGAGAGAGAGTTGAGTGTTAGGGAGACTATCATTTGAAGCACAAAAGCAAGGAGTTCATCATCAACACACCATTTGTTACTTCTTGGAGAGTGGTGTCTCCTAGATTGGCTAGGTGTCACTTGGGAGCCTCCGACAAGATTGTGGAGTTGAACCAAGGAGTTGGTAAGGGCAAGGAGATCGCCTACATGAAGATCTACCCCTAGTGAGGCAAGTCCTTCGTGGGTGATGGCCATGGTGGGATAGACAAGGCTGCTTCTTCATGGACCCTTAGTGGGTGGAGCCCTCCGTGGACTCGCACAACCGTTACCCTTCGTGGGTTGAAGTCTCCATCAACGTGGATGTACGATAGCACCACCTATCGGAACAACGGCTAAAAAATCTCCGTGTCAACATTGCGTTTGCTCCCTCAAACTCCTACCTTTACCTTCATATGCAATTGTTTTACATTCCGCTGCTATACTCTTAGAATTGCATGTGTAGGTTGAATGCTTGGCTTGTGCTAAGTCGCTAAAATCTGCCAAGAATTAAAATTGGGAAAAGGCTAGATTTTTATTTGGTCAAGTAGTCTAATCACCACCCCTCTAGACATACTTTCAATCCTACATAGGGAGGTACCAAATTAATCCCGGAGTGGAGCACTCGACAGCGATCAAGAACATCCTGAAATACCTGAAAAGGACTAAGGATATGTTTCTCGTTTATGGAGGTGACAAAGAGCTCATCGTAAACGGTTACGTCGATGCAAGCTTTGACACTGATCCAGATGACTCTAAGTCACAATCCGGATACACATTTTTATTGAATGGTGGAGCTGTCAGTTGGTGCAGTTCCAAGCAAAGCGTCATGGCAGGATCTACGTGTTAAGCGGAGTACATAGCTGCTTTGGAAGCAACAAATGAAGGAGTCTGGATGAAGGAGTTCATATCCGATCTAGGTGTCATACCTAGTGCATTGGGTCCAATTAAAATCTTTTATGATAGTACTAGTGCAATTGCCTTGGCGAAGGAATCCAGATTTCACAAGAGAACCAAGCACATCAAGAGACGCTTCAATTCCGTCCGTCATCAAGTGTCGGAGGGAGACATAGAGATTTGCAAGATACATACGGATTTGAATGTTGCAGACCCGTTGACTAAGCCTCTTCCACGAGCAAAACATGATCAACACCAAAACTCCATGGGTGTTAGAATCATTACTTTGTAATCTAGATTATTGACTCTAGTGCAAGTGGGAGACTGAAGGAAATATGCCCTAGAGGCAATAATAAAGTTATTATTCATTTCCTTATTTCATGATAAATGTTTATTATTCATGCTAGAATTGTATTAACCGGAAACTTAGTACATGTGTGAATACATAGACAAAACATAGTGTCCCTAGTATGCCTCTACTTGAATAGCTTGTTAATCAAAGATGGTTATGTTTCCTAACCGTAGACATGTGTTGTCATTTGATAAAAGTGATCACATCATTAGGAGAATGATGTGATGGACATGACCCATCCGTTAGCTTAGCATTATGATCGTTACAGTTTCATTGCTACTGCTTTCTTCATGACTTATACATGTTCCTTAGACTATGAGATTATGCAACTCCCAAATACTGGAGGAACACCTTGTGTGCTATCAAATGTCACAACATAAATGGGTGATTATAAATATGCTCTACATGTGTCTCCGAAGGTGTTTGTTGGGTTGGCATAGATCGAGATTAGGATTTGTCACTCCGTGTTTCGGAGAGGTATCTCTGGGCCCTCTCGGTAATGCTCATCACTATAAGCCTTGCAAGCAATGTGACTAATGAGTTAGTTGTAGGATGAAGTATTACGGAATGAGTAAAGAGACTTGCCGACAACGAGATTGAACTAGGTATGATGATACCCATGATCGAATCTCGGGCAAGTAATATACTGATGACAAATGGAACAACCTATGTTGTTATGCAGTTTGACAGATAAAGATGTTCGTAGAATATGTAGGAGACAATATGAGCATCCAGGTTCCGCTATTTGTTATTGATCGGAGATGTGTCTCGGTCATGTCTACATAGTTCTCGAACCCGTAGGGTCTGCACACTTAACGTTCGACGACGACTTGTATTATGAGTTATGTGTTTTGATGACCGAAGTTTGTTTGGAGTCCCAGATGAGATCACGGACGTGACGAGGAGTCTCGAAACGGTCGAGACATAAAGTTTGATATATTGGACCATGTTATTCGGACACCAGAAGTGTTCCGGGTGATTTCGGGTAAAAACGGAGTGCTGGAGGGGTTACCGGAAACCCTGGGGGAACTAATGGGCCACCATGGGCCTTGGTGGAGAGAGAGGAGGGCCACCAGGGTAGGCCGTGCCCCCCCTTAGCAGTCTGAATTAGACAAGGGAAGGGGGGCAACGCCCCCCTTTCCTACTCCCCTCCCTCTCCTTCCTTCCCCCTCTCTTCCTTGTAGAGGAACCCTACTAGGACTAGTAGTCCTAGTAGAACTCCCTCTCCTGGGCACGCCCCTAGGGCCGGCCGGCCGCTGATACGTCTCCAACATATCTATAATTTGTGATTGTTCCATGCTATTATATTACCTGTTTTGGATGTTTTATGGGCTTTACTATACACTTTTATATCATTTTTGGGACTAACCTACTAACCGGAGGCCCAGCCCGAATTGTTGTTGTTTTGCCTATTTCAGTGTTTCGAAGAAAAGAAATATCAAACGGAGCCCAAACAAAATGAAACCTTCGAGAGCGATCTTTTTGGAACAAACTCAATATAGGAGACTTGGAGTGGATGTCAAGAAGCAGCCGAGGCAGCCACGAGGGTGCAGGGTGCGCCCTAGGGGGGTGAGCGTGCCCCCCACCCTCGTGGGCCCCTCGTGGCTCCCCTGACCAACTTCCTTCGCCTATATATACTTGCATAGCCTGAAAGCATCCAGGAGCACCACGAAACCCTATTTCCACCGCCGCAACCTTCTATATCCGCGAGATCCCATCTTGGGGCCTTTTCCGGCGCTCCGCCGGAGGGGGAATTGATCACGGAGGGCTTCTACATCAACACCATAGCCTCTCCGATGAGTTGTGAGTAGTTTACCATAGACCTTCGGGTCCATAGTTATTAGCTAGATGGCTTCTTCTCTCTCTTTAAATCTCAATACAATGTTGTCCTCGATCTTCTTGGAGATCTATTCGATGTAACTCTTTTTGCGGTGTGTTTGTCGAGATCCGATGAATTGTGGGTTTATGATCAAGTTTATCTATGAGAAATATTTGAATCTCCTCTGAATTCTTTTATGTATGATTGGTTATCTTTGCAAGTATCTTTAAATTATCAGTTTGGTTTGGCCTACTAGATTGATCTTTCTTGCAAGGGAGAAGTGCTTAGCTTTGGGTTCAATCTTGCGGTGTCCTTTCCCAGTGACAGCAGGGGCAGCAAGGCACGTATTGTATTGTTGCCATCAAGGATAAAAAGATGGGGTTTATATCATATTGCTTGAGTTTATCCCTCTACATCATGTCATCTTGCCTAATGCGTTACTTTGTTCTTATGAACTTAATACTCTAGATGCATGCTGAATAGCGGTCGATGTGTGGAGTAATAGTAGTAGATGCAGGCAGGAGTCGGTCTACTTGTCTCGAACGTGATGCCTATATACATGATCATGCCTTGATATTATCATAACTATGCACTTTTCTATCAATTGCTCGACAGTAATATGTTCACCCACCGTAATACTTATGCTATCTTGAGAGAAGCCACTAGTGAAACCTATGGCCCCCGGTGGCCGTGAAGGGATTGACAACCCCTTTATCGCGTTGGTTGCGAGGTTCTTGTTTGTTTGTGTAGGTACGAGGGACTTGCGTGGAGCCTCATATAGGATTGATATCTTGGTTCTAAAAAACTGAGGGAAATACTTACGCTACTTTGCTGCATCACGCTTTCCTCTTCAAGGGAAAACCAACGCAGTGCTCAAGAGGTAGCAAGAAGGATTTCTGGCGCCGTTGCCGGGGAGGTGTTTGCACAAGTCAAGAAATACCAAGTACCCATCACAAACTCATCTCCCTCGCACTACATTATTTGCCATTTGCCTCTCGCTTTCCTCTCCCCCACTTCACCCTTGCCGTTTTATTCGCCCTCTCTTTACTGTTTGTCTTCCCTTTGCCATGACTGAGTCGAAAAGAGCTAAGGGTTCTCTCCCAAGTTTTAGTACTTTGGATAGTCCCTCTGTCCTCTCTAAGCTCATAAATAATGATGTTCTGGAAAGACCTACCAGTGTTACCCATGAGAGTTTGAATAATTTTGATGAAGATGACTCCGGAATTTTTTTTATTTACTTGATGAGTCTTTAAAAGATTCTTGGGAGCTATTAAGGATTCGAGCTAGCTATGTTCCACAATATCAAATTGAGATATACTTAAAGAGCTTTTATTTTGGCTTACCCACTTCTTTCAACCAAGTTTTAGATTCTATTTTTGAAGAAGGTTTTCTTGAACGGGATGCTATAGATACCTATGAAAAAAATGAAAACTATATTTGGGCACCCCATAAATGATAAGGTTGAATCCACCACTCTCTTATGCTTTTATCAAAACGAAATTATCAAAGAGATGAAGGCTAGCTTAGATGCAAATTTCCATAACGTGATTAATATTTCTTCCTCCATTAATGGCAATGTGCTTTCTAAAAATAGAGGGATAAATGATATAGATAAGAAATTTTCTCTTTTCTTTCCCAATACCAAAGATGGCAATACTTAGATCTATTCTCGCTTTTATGCCTAGCTAGGGGCGTTAAACAATAGCGCTTGTTGGGAGACAACCCAATTTTATTTTTCTTCCTTGATTTTGTTCCTGTTTAGCAATAAATAATTCATCTAGACTATGTTTATATGTGGTTTTATGTTTTAATTATTGTTTGTGCCAAGTAGAACCTATAGGATCATATTGGGTGAAAGTTAATTTGATCTTGCTGAAAAACAGAAACATTTTCACGCACGAGAATAATTTTAATAAATCACAGGAACGTGATTTTAAGTTAATTATTTTTGCAGTAGATCAATAGACAAACTGACTAGGACTTCCTATTTTGGTAGAATTTTTAGAGTTCCATACGTATTCGAAAGTTACAGATTACTACAGACTGTTATGTTTTTGACAGATTCTGTTTTTCGTGTGTTGTTTGCTTATTTTGATGAATCTATGGCTAGTATCAGGGGGTATGAACCATAGATAAGTTGGAATACAGTAGTTTTAACACCAATATAAATAAAGAATGAGTTCATTACAGTACCTTAAGTGGTGGTTTTTCTTTCTTGCACTAACGGAGCTCATGAGATTTCCTGTTGAGTTTTGTGTTGTGAAGTTTTCATGTTTTGGGTAAAGATTTGATGGATTATGGAATAAGAAGTGGCAAGAGCCTAAGCTTGGGGATGCCCATGGCACCCCAAGATAATTCAAGGACAACCAAAAGCCTAAGCTTGGGGATGGCCCGGAAGGCATCCCCTCTTTCGTCTTCGTCTATCGGTAACTTTACTTGGAGCTATATTTTTATTCACCACATGATATGTGTTTTGCTTGGAGCGTCTTGTATGATATGAGTCTTTGATTTTTAGTTTACCACAATCATCCTTGCTGTACACACCTTTTGGTAGAGACACACATGAGTCGGAATTTATTAGAATACTCTATGTGCTTCACTTATATCTTTTGAGCTAGACAGTTTTGCTCTAGTGCTTCACTTATATCTTTTTAGAGCACGGCGGTGGTTTTATTTTGTAGAAATTATTGATCTCTCATGCTTCACTTAGATTATTTTGAGAGTCTTTTAGAACAGAATGGTATTTGCTATGGTTATAAAATTGGTCCTAGAATGATGGGCATCCAATTTGGGTATAATAAAAACTATCATAGAAAGTGAATTGAATACTATGATCAATTTGATGCTTGATAGTTATTTTGAGATATAAAGGTGGTAATGTTAGAGTCATGCTAGTTGGGTAATTATGAAATTGAGGAATACTTGTGTTGAAGTTGGCAAGTCCCATAGCATGCACGTATGGTAAAACTTCTGTGACAAATTTGTAGCATGGGGTGCTCTCTTGATTGCCTTCCTTATGAGTGGAGGTAGGGATTGCGCGATGGTTAACTCCTACCAACCCTTACCCTAGGAGCATGCGTAGTAGTACTTTGCTTCGAGGGCTAATAAACTTTTGCAATAAGTATATGAGTTCTTTATGACTAATGTGAGTCCATGGATTATACACACTCTTACCCTTCCATCATTGCTAGCCTCTATGGTACCGTGCATTGCCCTTTCTCACCTTGAGAGTTGGTGCAAACTTCGCTGGTGCATCCAAACCCCGTGATACGATACGCTCTATCACACATAAAACTCCTTATATCTTCCTCAAAACAGCCACCATACCTACCTATTATGGCATTTCCATAGCCATCCCGAGATATATTGCCATGCAAGTTTCCACCGTTCCGTTTATTATGACACGTTTCATTATTGTCATATTGCCTTGCATGATCACGTAGTTGACATCGTATTTGTGGCAAAGCCACCATGCATAATTTTTCATACATGTCACTCTTGATACATTGCCCATTCCGGCACACCGCCGGAGGCATTCATATAGAGTCATATCTTGTTGTAGTATTGAGTTGTGATCCATGAGTTCTAAGTAAATGGAAGTGTGATGATCATCATTATTAGAGCATTGTCCCTTTGAAAAAAAAGATAGAAAGGCCAAAAAAAAGAGAAAGGCCAAAAAAAAGAAAGGCCAAATAAAAAAAAATAAAGGCCCAAAAAGGGGGGGGGGGACAATGTTACTATTCTTTTTCCACACTTGTGCTTCAAAGTAGCACCATGATCTTTATGATAGAGAGTCTCTTATGTTGTCACTTTCATATACTAGTGGGAATTTTTCATTATAGAACTTGGCTTGTATATTCCAACGATGGGCTTCCTCAAAATGCCCTAGGTCTTCGTGAGCAAGCAAGTTGGATGCACACCTACTTAGTTTCTTTTGTTGAGCTTTCATACATTTATAGCTCTAGTGCATCCGTTGCATGGCAATCCCTACTCCTCATGTTGACATCAATTGATGGGCATCTCCATAGCCCGTTGGTTAGCCTCGTCAATGTGAGACTTTCTCCTTTTTGTCTTCTCCACACAACCTCCATCATCATATTCTATTCCACCCATAGTGCCATATCCATGGCTCACGCTCATGTATTGCGTGAGAGTTGAAAAGGATGAAGCGCATTAAAAAGTATGAACCAATTGCTTGGCTGAAACCAGGGTTGAGCATGATGGGAGTACTTTGTGTGACGAAAATGAAACATAGCTGTCGGTGTACAAAAGGAGGGGCACTACTTTTGACCCCTCTACTTGTGCACGGGCAGTTAGGGCCTTCCACCATGGCCACACATCATAGGGCAGAAAGGGGAAGCTGGAGAGAAGCCGAAGCCACAAGGAAAATAGAGCAGGGACAAGGACCAAGGCCACAAAGATCGAATGGGCGAAGCAGGTCCTTGCCGGGGAGCCTCAGCGGCCCTGGCAAGACCCTTGCCGGGGCAGCTCGCCCACGCCAACCAAAGTGGGCCACCCTTGAGCCCACTAACGCTCGACAAATGCGTTGGGACAGGGCTCGGGAGGCACCTCCGTGGAGGAATGCAGATCTTTGTGAAGACATAAAATGCTCAAGATCAAATGAGGATAGGTGAGGGCAACCATCCTCACCGAAGAAACCCACAAGACCCTTGGCAAGGTGCTTTCTGGGGACGCCTGCGCGCCACGGCAAGACCCTTGCCGGGCCACCCGGCAAGACCCTTGCCGGGCCGCCCGGCAAGACCCTCGTCAAGCACACCGACAGGGCCGCTACAGGCCCGCAGCAGTCAAGCCTTCGCCGCCGTTAACATGCAGCTGCCTACCCAGTCAGCTGGGCAGGCACCTGCGTGGCAACATGCAACCCTTCATGAAGGCTCCACCACCGCGCCACCTCAGCTGTCTGCCTGCCTACATGGCACCGCATGCACCGCTGGCCAGGGCGCGTGTCGAAACGAGGAGGAGCGGCGACAGACGGGACGGGCCTTGCTCCCGTCCCCAATAAAGCGAAGGGACACCTAAGCCTCGCATTAAATGCATCTTGTCTTGTAATACGAGCGATAAGCTCGCAACACTGTAGCACTTTCCACCTCCTGTATGCCACTGTGGCAGCCCCTTTCGCCTATAAAAGGAGTCCCATGGCGCACAGAGAGGGGATTCGGCTCTTTTGATCCCCACATCACCTAGAGCTAGTTCAAGAGCTCAAGAACACTAATACATCCACCAAAGCAGGATCGTAGGGTTTTACGCATCTTTGCGGCCCGAACCTGGGTAAACCCCCTTTGTGTTGACTGCTAGTCCTGCTCTCCTCACGATCCCCGCGCCCTGCAACCGTAGAAGGGATTCCAGTGATCCCATAGGTGTCGTTTCCCACCGACATCTTTGGCGCGCCAGGTAGGGGGCGCGCAATTATGAGGATCTGGTCTAGCGATTGACCTAGCTATTCTTCATCGCCATGGCTCCTAAGAAGAAGACGACCACGATGATCGGTTCGTCCGGGACCGGGTTGGTACCGGCACAAACCGGTAGCGGGCCAGTCACGGAGAGAACCCGCGGCGCGGCCCACGACCATCCACATCGCCCTGACAGTCCAGGCCTGGCGAGCGGCGTTGTTCACGCGCCGAGCGACGAGCCACCGGTCGCGGGCCCCGGAGGCGGAGTCGGGGCCCCCGCAGGCGGCGCGGGGCCCTCCAGGGGCGGCACGACGGCTTCCAGGTGGCGGCATGGCGGCCTCCAAGACGCCAACACCAGCGCCCACGGCGCGCTCTTCCCAGGTTGTGCGTGACGAGAAGCGTCACCCTGCCGGTGACCTTGCGTGCCGCCCTGGGAAGAGCCCCGTGCGCCCATCAAATGATGAGGAGGGCCAGCATGCGCGCCGAGGCACCGACGGAGGTGGCGGACGGCTGCGGGGCCGTGACGCAGTTCCTTCTAACGTGGTTAGAAGTCGAGGCGTGTCGCTGTCTACCCAGCTTTCGCCGCCGCCCACACCAGCGGAGGCCCTAGCACGCGCGCAGCTGCTCCTCGACTTTCCTCCCGCCGCGGAGAAGCTCGATGAATGGAGGGCCACTGTCCGGAGCCTCGTCGGCATCGCCAACAATGATAGGTGCGACCGGCAGGACCCGCAGGCCGTCGCTCCGCCAGGCCACCGCATGCCAGCGGAGACCGTGCTGGAGGCGATGCAGCCACAATGCACTCCCCTCCTCCGTCCCGGCCATCCCGGGCGTCGGTTCATTGCGACAACGCTCGAGATGATATCTCCATCGCATCGTCCGACCCGTGAACCAACCGCGATCAGCGCCAAGTCCTTCGGGAGCGAGCTCATGAGGACGCTCGAACCACAATCGAGCGCCAACGTGACGCGCGCCACCAGTCGGACAGGCAGGCAAGGCCCACTACAGGCCACCCAGCGCCGGGAGGCTACGGCGGCCTACCTTATGAGGTGGGTTGTCTGGCTTTCACCCGTGAGCTGCGACAGTTCTAGTGGCCCTCCCACCGCACGTTGAAGCCCGATGTTGGCGAGAAGTACAATGGCAAGACTCACCCGTCAGAGTTCCTCAGCATCTACACCATCGTGATGCAAGCTGCGGGGGCCTGTGATGATAAGGTGCTTGCCAACTACTTGCAGTTGGCACTCAAGCCTAATGTTATGTCGTGGCTGATGCACTTACTGGTGGACTCCATCTCTTCTTGGGTGGATCTGTGCCATGAGTTTGTTGGCGCCTTTACCAAAGGTCACCAAGCTCATGTCCAGGCGAGTGTTTTACACATCATCCCCTAGAAAGAAGGGGGAAGTTTGCACAAGTACATCCAAAGGTTCATCCGAGTGCAGTATAGCATCCCCGACGTTCATCCTGCCGCCGTGATCAGTGCGTTCCATCAGAACATGCACAATCGCAAGATGCGTGAAGAGCTGGCGATGAACAAGGTCAAGGACGTGGCCGAGCTTTCTGTTCTGGCCGATCGATGCGCTCATGCTGAGGAGGGAAGGAAGTACCCCGGCGAAGACGCTGGTGCGGAAACCGACTCCACAGATGACACCGCCACCCCAGCAAAGAAAAGCCGGCACCGTAATAGGAAGCGCATGAGCAAGACCGTGCTTGCCGTTGAGGGATCCGACGATACCGGCGCCACCAAGAAACCCAAGGCAAGTGACCCCGGCAAGGAGGTTGCCGGGTGTGCCGCTTGCCGGGCCTTGGCGGCCACCGATAAACCAGGAGGCTCCGACAAGCAGTATTGCAAGATCCACCGCACCAAGGGCCACGATCTCCAGAACTGCCGGCAGGTGGAGCTGCTCGCTGAGAAGCAGAAAGCCGAGTATGAGCAGCGAGACAAGGAGAAAGGCCCAGATGGTGCCGAGGGATCCGGCAAGAAACGCGGCGGCCAAGGAGGCCGCGGCGGCAAGGATAATCAGCAAGAGAGGCCCGCCCGGGGCCGCGACAAGAAGTAGGAAGACGATGATCATGACGAGGACGACGAGTCCGGCGACCACGAGTTCCAGAAAGCCACGGAGGCCATGTGCGTCGATGGTGGTGCCGCGCTGCATACGTATCACTGCCAACTCAAGCAGTGGGTGCGTGAGATCATAGCGGTGGAGCCATCGTTTGACGCACGGAAGCCGCTGAAATGGTCCAGCACACCCATCATCTTCGACACCGAGGACCACCCAGACCGCACCACTGCGGTCGGGTGCCTGCCGTTGTTGGTTTCACCAACAATCCGCAACCTCAAGGTGACAAAGATGTCGGTGGACAGCAGGGCCGGCCTGAACTTGATCTCGCCCGTTGTGGTCAGAAGGCTGCAGATCCCTGATGGAGACCTCGAGGAGACGGGTACCTTCCAAGGGGTTAGCCCGGGGAGAAGCCAACCAAAGGGAAAGATCACGCTGCCCGTGATGTTCGGAGGCGAGCTGAACCACAGGACGGAGAGGATTGTTTTCAACGTAGCCAAGATCCCCTTGCCCTACAACGGGATCCTCGGCCGTCCGGCGCTAGCCAAGTTCATGGCGGCCTCACACTACGCCCACAACATGCTAAAGATGCCCGGGCCGATGAACATCATCACCGTCCCCTCCGACAAAAAAGATGCGCTGATTTGCGCCGACCAACTCTATCGGGAAGTAGTTGCAGCAGGTGCCGCTAAGATACCTGCTCCGACCGATGGAGCCCCGGGAGAGAAGAAGACCGGCGAGACCCCTCACACACACTCCAGCAAGCGCACCCCTTCGGGGTGTTGTGCTTCCATTGAGAACGTGCCAGAGAACTCTGCCGGCAAGGGTAAGAAGTCCAGAGCCACGCCACCAGAGACCAAGAAGGTGTCCGTCAAGGAGGACGGCACGGGGGGAACTTTTACTATAAGCTCCACCCTCGACGGCAAATAGGAAAGCAAGCTTGTTACCTTCCTGTGGGCGAATGTCGATGTGTTTGCATGGCAAGCTTCCGACATCCCCGGCGTTCCCAGGGAGGTGATTGAGCACCACCTTGATGTCTGTCCTCATGCACGGCCCATCAAACAGAAGGTCAGGAAGCAAGCTCTAGAGAGGCAGGAGTTCATGACGGAGGAAATCAGAAAGCTAGAGGCAGCAGGCTTGGTGAGAGGAGTACTCCACCTGACGTGGTTGGCCAATCCGGTAGTGGTGCACAAGGCAAATGGGAAGTGGAGGCTGTGTATTGATTACACCGACATCAATAAGGCCTGTCCAAAGGATCCTTTCCTGTTACCGTGCATCGACCAGATTGTTGACTCCATGGCTGGGTGTGATCTCTTATCATTCCTTGATGCGTACTCAGGATACCACCAGATCTTCATGACAAAGGAAGATGAGGAAAAGACAGCATTCATCATCCCATGTGGTACGTATTGCTTTTTACGGATGCCTTTCGGGTTGAAGAGTGCTGGCTCAACCTTTGCAAGAGCGGTCCAAATTGGTTTTGAGCCCCAGCTACATAGAAATATGGAAGCTTATATGGATGACATAGTGGTCAAAACCAAGGACAAAGCAACACTTGTGCAAGATCTGGAGGAAACATTTGGGAACCTGCGCAAGATCAACCTCAAATTGAACCCTGAGAAGTGTGTCTTTGGCGTCCCGTTCGGCAAGCTTCTCGGGTTCTTTGTGTCCCAGCGCGGGATTGAAGCAAACCCAGATAAGATCAAGGCCATCGAGCAAATTGAGGCACCCAAGCGGATCAAGGACGTGCGCCGGCTCATTGGTTGTGTTGCCGCCATGAGCCGATTCATCTCCAAGTCCGCAGAGCGTGCCCTTCCTTTTTTCAAGATCTTGGAGAAGGCAGGGCCGGTAGAGTGGACCCTAGAGGCCGAGGCAGCGCTATAGGATTTGAAGAAATACCTCCCCTATACCCCAGTGCTGGTTGCACCCAAAACACAAGAACCGTTGCTGCTTTACCTAGCGGCAACAAATCAAGTGTTAGCGCCGCACTAGTGGCGCAGAGAGAGGCCGACAAAAAGGCAGCAGTAGCGGTAGAGCCAACAGATAGCAAGCCAAAAACCTCTCCGGTAGGGCTCGATCCCGGTAAGATGGAGTCCCCGACAGGGGTTGACGCCAGCGCGATAGGACCCATGCGACCGGGTGAAGAGGCACAGAAGAAGAAGATGGTGCTGCACCCAGTGTACTTCGTCAGCTCCCTCTTGCAGGGGGCTAGGTCGAGGTACTCAGGTGTGCAAAAGCTGCTCTTCTGCCTCCTTATGGCTTCGAGGAAGCTGCACCACTACTTCCAAGCGCACGAGATCACGGTGGTCACCCGCCTCCCATTGCAACGGATACTGCACAACCCAGATGCAACAGGGAGGATCGTTGAATGGGCCATGGAGCTGTCAAGTTTCGGTTTGAAGTTTGAAAGTACCTCGATGATTCAGAGCAAAGTCTTGGCGGAGTTTGTTGCGGAATGGACCTCGACGCCCGACGAAGAGGTACAGGAGACCGCCCTCCTCGACGAGGAAATGAGCCGCAACTGAATCATGTACTTTGATGGTGCCTTCTCGTTGCAAGGCACCGGTGCTGGTGTGCTACTTGTCGCACCCAACGGAGAGCACCTCAAGTATGTTATCCAGATGCACTTTCCCCGGGAGATGTCGACCAACAACACCGCCGAGTACGAAGGTTTGCTTGCCGGTCTCAGGATCCCGGCCGACCTCGGGGTTAAGACGCTCATCGTCAGGGGCGACTCACAGCTTATCGTCAGGCAGATTAACAAAGATTATCAAAGCCCGTTGATGGAAGCCTACGTAGATGAGGTGAGGAAACTGGAGGAGCGCTTTGACAGTATACAAGCGGAGCATGTCCCTCGGGCGGAGAACGACATCGCCGACTATCTGTCAAAGCGTGCTGCCCTTAAGCTACCTGTGGAACCAGGTACTTTTGTGATTCAGTTAACCCCACCATTTGTGGAGCCGTCGACCGGGCAGAGCAAGCGGAGGAAGTTAGGCCCCGGCAAGTACTTCCCCACCGAGCTCCCCGGAGCCGCCGGTGAAGATGTTGCCGTGGATGCCGACCTTGCCACAGGGCAACCGACTCCGGCAGGACCTCAGGTCATGGCCGTGGAGGCGGCCGCTCCCGCGGCAGAAGAGATGCCTTTGGTCCTTGCCATCGAGCCACAGGCTCCGGCATGGGCACAACACACCGTCCGATTCCTTCAGAAAGGAGAGCTCCCTAAGGAGCAGGAAGAGGCAGAGAGAGTAGCCCGCCGGTCAGCTCTGTACCAATTCGTTGATAACGTATTGTACAGGAGAAGACCAAATGGGGTGAAATTGATGTGTATCTCCCAGGAGGAAGGACTAAAGCTGTTGGCAGAAATACATGGAGGCATATGTGGCTCCCACATAGGGTCGAGGGCCCTTGCCGGCAAGGCTTCTTCTGGCCCACCGCCCTCTAGAATGTGACAACACTAGTCACCAAGTGTGAAGCGTGTCAGTTCCATTCGAAGAAGTTTCATCAACCAGCTCAAGCCCTTCAAACTATCCCTCTCTCCTGGCCCTTCTCAGTCTGGGGGCTCGGCATATTGGGCCCTTCCCCCCGTGCCGTCGGGTGCTTTGAGTACTTGTACGACGCAGTTGACAAGTTCACAAAGTGGCCAGAGGTGGAGGCAGTGAGGAAGGTGACAGCGCAGTCAGCCATCAAGTTTTTCAAGGGACTAGTGTGCTGATTTGGGGTGCCCAACAGGATCATCACCGACAACGGCACATAGTTCACAAGCCATGCCTTCATGCAATATATTGAGGATCTCGGCAGCAGGGTTTGTTTTGCTTCCGTGGCACATCCATGAAGCAACGGCCAAGCGGAGAGAGCGAATGCTGAAGTCCTCCGAGGCTTAAGGACAAAGACTTTTGACAGGCTGCGCAAGAGTGGAAGGCGCTGGATTGATGAGTTGCCGGCGATTCTTTGGTCGATCAGAACGATGCCAAATCGAGCCACCGGTGAGACACCCTTTGCCCTGGTTTACGGGGCAGAAGCAGTTCTCCCCATGGAACTCACATACGGGTCACCTCGAGTACTCGCTTATGATGAGCTTGAGCAAGAGCAGTTGCGCCAAGATGACGTGATGCTCCTTGAGGAAGATCGTCTCCGGGCGGCTGTGAGAGCAGCATGCTACCAGCAAGCTTTGCGCCGCTACCATAGCCGCAAGGTTCATGCCCGGAGCTTTGAGGAAGGCGACCTTGTTCTTCGGCATGTTCAGTCGGCCAAGAATTCCAACAAGTTGACTCCAAAGTGGGAAGGCCCTTATCGGGTAACGCGAGTCACCAGACCCGGCGCAGTCCGGCTGGAGACCGAAGATGCCATTCCGGTGAGCAACTCATGGAACATCAAGCATCTCCACAAGTTTTACCCATAAGGCGCGGCTGCCGGGCCTCCCGGCAAGCCACCCTTTTGTACAAGCCTTGCCGGCAAGGCATGTAACCCTTTGTACAAAGCCAGGCGCAGACCCTGAGCATAAATAAACGAAGAGCTAGCGCCCTAAGTTATAGCATGCATGCTAGGTTGAGTCTCTTCCTTGGTTAGGGTTGATAGTGCTTAGCGGCGGCTAACCCCTAGCTTAGAGGTCGAGTATGCGTCTCTCTGTTTTTCTTTGTTTTCCTTGGTTCGCAAGACACACAAATATCCTTGCCGAGCTATTTTGGAGAGAAGGGGACATACTGGCGTCCGGGCCCCGGCAAACCAGAGTTGCCGGGGCTGCAAGAACAAAGATCCATCCGTGGCAAGCCAAGGTTGTCGGGGGGCTGCAGATCCAGATAAGTTCTCTATCCCCTATCATGCACTTCGTTATGGACTGGGATGTGTGAAACCCTGTTCTGCCTCTGAGCTACCGTGCTCCCCCTTTTCAGCACCCGAGGGTTATCCCCTGGGCCTGAATTTGGTCGTAGCCGTGGCAGCAAAGAAAAGAAACGAGGGGCCTAAGCCCACCTCATCCCTGCCTCCGTCAAGAGCGTGAGAAAGGTTGAGAAAAGTGGGGGAACGACAAGGCCTGTTGCCGGGCGAGAAAACGTTTATCTTAAGGATAACAAGGGTTCATTCCTTGTCGTGGGTCCCTCCCACGAACGAAAATCCTGGCAAACATCCCTTTTTCATTAAAAAACATCCCGTATAGGTACAACCCATACGAAATGAAAAACATGAAAAAGGGGGATTACAAGTTCTAAAGCTAGCAAAGGCCCGAAGGCTTACAATACTAAAAAGATATAAGGTGCCCGTAATCCCTTTCTTGTCCCTCTCCTTAGAAAATGGAACAAGAAAGCAGAACGGCAAAAGGGGTGCCTAGGCGAGCTACGAGTGGCAGAAGACACCAAGAGGACATCTCGGTGGTCGTCCAAGGGCTCGAAGATGAGGCGGCAGGACGTCAACACGCGACAAAGGCGTCGGTGCCTGCGTACTCCGACTTGACGGCCTTGCCACCCGCCCTCTTCCTCTTTCACAGCCTCCCTACACCAGCCGCCCAAGGAGATGACCCCAAGAAGTTCAAGGAGCCGGCGACATGGATGATGGGGTCGCCGGTGCCGCCCGGAGCGGTGCCTGACACCTAGTCGGACCCGTCATCCTGCCGCCCGCTGCCCTCGTCGTCGCTGCCGCTGTCCTCCTCGCCACCCTCGCTTGAGGAGAAATCTTCATCATCGGAGGAACTCTCCACGTAGCACCTCACGCGGGTCCCAAAGTACCCAAAGATCTTGACGGAGAGGAGGCCACCCTCCATTAATTTGAAATGGAGAGCGAGCCCATCCGTCAAGATGTGGAGGAGAGCGAAAGTCTTCCACCCTCGGTGAAGATACATAACATGAGGGGCGGGGAACTCGACGTCGACCCAGGTGCCACTGTTCCCACAACCCCTCATGTGCAGCCGTAGCACCCACGTCGGATCCAGCTCCATCTCCCGCGCAAATGGAGTTGGGAGGCGAAGGCGACGTCGCGGTGGATGGCGCAGCCTGACAAAGAATTCACAGGGGTTGTCCCCGACATGGCCCTCCATCAGAGGAGGGGCTGCTGGGGGAGGCGAGGCTGATCTGCCACCTCGTCCTCCTCTCCCCCGACGGCCTCGACCTCGCCCCTCCCCCTTCCTCTAGCGGCTGGCTCCGCCGCTACGAGCTCTTGGGGAGGGGCGATGCACTGTCTGGCCGAAACCCTCGACGCCACCGATGATGCATCACCGCACCCCCTCGCCATGGCAGAAGAAGAAGGGAAGCAAGAATGGGGAGAGGCAAATGGCGAAGAGTTGGGAGGCGCCATTCCTCCCGCTCCCCTCTTTATAAAGGGGCGGGGGCGAGGCTTGGCTGCCCACTCTCAGCCAATCCGGCTTGTTGAAGTGACCGCAAGCGGGGTCGTCGACCGCCCTCCCCGCTCCATTGAAGGTGCATGGGAATCGACCCGCACGCGCGCGACTTCCCACGTCCCGCGAGCCTGCCATTCGCTCTGCGTTATGCATGCAGTGAACGTGGCGCAAGGGGCGGGCGCAGTAGGACATGTAGAACGAGGGTTCCCGAAGCGAGGGCAGTAAATGGGAGGCGGCCCTGCGGTCTCGAAGAGACACGCAAGCCGCCTCTTTACTGCCCACCACAAGGTGACGCCAGGATACCCACGTCATGCGCGTGCACGACCCCCACATGGCGCGTTCAACGCGGGTCGTGGGGAAGCGCAGCGGACGGAATAGTGGCCGCGGTAAAAACCCGCCCCAACTGCCCGTGCACCGTTCTGGGCCTGGCCCAACAACGTGTTGCGCTTATGTGTGTCCCAGGCCTGGGGGCTCCTGTCGGTGTACAAAAGGAGGGGCTCTACTTTTGACCCCTCTACTTGTGCACGGGCAGTTAGAGCCTTCCTCCACGGCCACACATCACAGGGAAAATAGGGGATGCCAGAGAGAAGCCGAAGCCACAAGGAAAACAGAGTAGCGACAAGGACCAAGGCCACAAAGATCAAATGGGTGAAGCAGGTTTCCCCGGCAAGGACCCTTGCCGGGGCAGCCTCAGCGGCCCCGGCAAGACCCTTGCCAGGGCAGCTCGCCCACGCCAACCAAAGTGGGCCACCCTTGAGCCCACCAACGCTCGACAAATGCGTTGGGACATGGCTCGGGAGGCACCTCCGTGGAGGAATGCAGATCTTTGTGAAGACATAAAATGCTCAAGATCAAATGAGGATAGGGGAGGGCAACCATCCTCACCGAAGAAACCCACAAGACCCCCGGCAAGGTGCTTGCTGGGGACGCATGCACGCCACGGCAAGACCCTTGCCGGGCCACCCGGAAGACCCTTGCTGGGCCGCCCGGCAAGACCCTCGTCAAGCACACCGGCAGGGCCGCTACAGGCCCGCACCAGTCAAGCCTTCGCCGCCGTTCACATGAAGCTGTCGACCCAGCCAGCTGGGCAGGCACCTGCGTGGCAACATGCAACCCTTCATGAAGGCTCCACCACCGTGCCACCTCAGCTGTCTGCCTGCCTACATGGCACCGCATGCACCGCTGGCCAGGACGCATGTCGAAACGAGGAGGAGCGGCGATGGACGGGACGGGCCTTGCTCCCGTCCCCAATAAAGCGAGGGACACCTAAGCCTCGCATTAAATGCGTCTTTTCCTGTAATACGAGCGATAAGATCGCGACACTGTAGCACTTTCCACCCCCTGTATGCCACTATGGCAGCCCCTTTCGCTTATAAAAGGAGGCCCATGGCGCACAGAGAGGGGATTCGGCTCTTCTGAACCCCACAACACCTAGAGCTAGTTCAAGAGCTCAAGAACACTAATACATCCACCAAAGCAGGATCATTGGGTTTTACGCATCTTTGCGGCCCGAACCTGGGTAAACCCCTTTGTGTTGACTGCTAGTCCCGCTCTCCTCACGATCCCCGCGCCCCGCAACCGTAGAAGGGATTCCAGTGATCCCATAGGTGTCATTTCCCACCGACAATAGCCTAACTATATGATTTTGTAGGGATAAGCTTTCTTTAGCCATGTTATTTTGAGAAGACATAATTGATTTGTTAGTATCCTTGAAGTATTATTACTTTTATGTTAATGAACTTTTATCGTGAATCATTTGGATCTGAACATTCATGCCACAATAAAGAAAATTACATTGAGAAATATGCTAGGTAGCATTCCACATCAAAAATTCTGTTTTTATCATTTACCTACTCGAGGACGAGCAGGAATTAAGCTTGGGGATGCTTGATACGTATCCAACGTATCTATAATTTTTTATTGTTCCATGCTATTATATTACCTGTTTTGGATGTTTATGGGCTTTACTATACACTTTTATATCATTTTTGGGACTAACCTACTAACCAGAGGCCCAGCCCGAATTACTGTTTTTTTTGCCTATTTCAGTGTTTCGAAGAAAAGGAATATCAACCGGAGTCCAAACGGAATGAAACCTTCGGGAGCGATCTTTTTGGAACAAACGCAATCCAGGAGACTTGGAGTGGACATCCAGAAGCAGCCAAGGCGGCCACGAGGGTGCATGGTGTGCCCTAGGGGGGTGGGTGCGCCCCCCACCCTCGTGGCTCCCCTGACCGACCACCTTCGCCTATATATACTTGCATACCCTAAAAACATCCAGGAACACCACAAAACCCTATTTCCACCTCCGCAACCTTCTGTATCCGCGAGATCCCATCTTGGGGCCTTTTCCAGCGTTCCACCGGAGGGGGAATCGATCACGGAGGGCTTCTACATCAACACCATAGCCTCTCCGATGAGTTGTGAGTAGTTTACCACAGACCTTCGGGTCCATAGTTATTAGCTAGATGGCTTCTTCTCTCTCTTTGAATCTCAATACAATGTTCTCCTCGATCTTCTTGGAGATCTATTCGAGGTAACTCTTTTTGCGGTGTGTTTCTCAAGATCCATGAATTGTGGGTTTATGATCAAGTTTATCTATTAGAAATATTTGAATCTCCTTTGAATTCTTTTATGTATGATTAGTTATCTTTGCAAGTCTCTTCGAATTATCAGTTTGGTTTGGCCTACTAGATTGATCTTTCTTGCAATGGGAGAAGTGCTTAGCTTTGGGTTCAATCTTGCGGTGTCCTTTCCCAGTGATGGCAGGGGTAGCAAGGCACATATTGTATTGTTGCCATCGAGGATAGAAAGATGGGGTTTATATCATATTGCTTGAGTTTATCCCTCTTCATCATGTCATCTTGCCTAATGCGTTACCCTGTTCTTATGAACTTAATACTCTAGATGCATGCTGGATAGCGGTAGATGTGTGGAGTAATAGTAGTAGATGCTGGCAGGAGTCGGTCTACTTGTCGCGGACGTGATGCCTATATACATGATCATGCCTAGATATTCTCATAACTATGCACTTTTCTATCAATTGGTCGACAGTAATTTGTTCACCCACCGTAATACTTATGCTATCTTGAGAGAAGCCACTAGTGAAACCTATGGCCCCCGGTGGCCGTGAAGGGATTGACAACCCCTTTATCACGGTTGTTGTGAGGTTCTTGTTTGTTTGTGTAGGTATGAGAGGCTTGCGTGGAGCCTCCTACTGGATTGATACCTTGGTTCTCAAAAACTAAGGGAAATACTTACGCTACTTTGCTGCATCACCCTTTCCTCTTCAAGGGAAAACCAACGCAGTGCTCAAGAGGTAGCAGCCCCCCTCACTACTTTATATATGGGGGAAGGGGGCACCCTATAACACACCAAGTCTTCTCTTAATTGTGTGCGGTGCCCCCCCTCCATAGTTACACACCTCAATCATATCACCATAGTAATTAGGCGAAGCCCTGCGCCGATAGCATCATCATCACCATCGCCACGTTGTCGTGCTGACGGAACTCACCCTCGTCCTCAACTGGATCAAGAGCACGAGGGACATCATCGAGCTGAACGTGTGCTGAACGCGGAGGTGTCGTATGTTCGGTACTTGGATCGGTTGGATCGCGAAGAAGTTCGACTACATCAACCGTGTTACTAAACACTTCCGCTCTCGGTCTATGAGGGTATATGGACACACTCTCCCCTCTAGTTTCTATGCATCTCCTAGATAGATTTTGCGTTATCGTAAGAATTTTTTCGAAATTGCCGCATTCCCCAACACAAACATGGTCTCGGAACACTGGAGACCGAAAGGTCGACTATGAATCATATAGTAGATATGATCAACATAGAGATGTTCACCGTTGATGACTACCCCATCTCATGTGATGATCGGACATGGGTTAGTTGATATGGATCACGTTATCACTTAGATACTTGAGGGATGTCTATTTAACTGGGAGTTCATTAGTAATTTGATTAATTGAACTTAATTTATCATGAACTTAGTCTTGATAGTTTGCATATCTATGTTGTAGATCAATAAGCTCGCGATATAGCTCCCCTATTTTTGATATGTTCCTAGAGAAAACTAAGTTGAAAGATGATAGTAGCAATGATGCGGACTAGCTCCATGATCTGAGGATTATCCTCATTGCTGCAGAGAAGAATTATGTCCTTGATGCACCACTAGGTGACAGACCTGTTGCAGGAGCAGATGCAGACGTTATGAACATTTGGCAAGCTTGATATGATGACTACTTGATAGTTTAGTGCGCCATGCTTTACGGCTTAGAACCGGGACTTCAAAATTGTTTTGAACGCCATGGAGCATATGACATGTTCCAAGAGCTGAAATTGGTATTTCAGGCTCATGCCCATATTGTGAGGTATGAGACCTCTAACAAGTACTTTGCCTACAAGATGGAGGAGAATAGCTCAGCCAGCAAGCATGTGCTCAAAATGTCTAAATACTACAATCACTTGAATCAAGTGGGAGTTAATCTTCCAGATAAGATAGTAATTGACAGAGTTCTCTAGTCACTATCACCAAGCTACTAGAACTTCATTGTCATGGATTTGTCACAACAGATGTCCTAGTGGGTGGACTTAGTCGTGAGGCCAACGCATCTATGTGGTAGCTTGAGAGGGGTTGAGCAGAATCGAGAAATGCGAGGCGGATCAACACACAAGACAAAGATTTAGACAGCTTTGGGCCCCGGGAAACATCATCCAGTAATAACCCTACATGATGTTTGTGGCTAGGTCTCATTATGCTCATGAGGGAGTCGCCGTAAACCGGCTCTCCTCTAGTTGTGTCTAGCCTTATCGATTCTGTTCTCCCCCCTCTTGGGGTGCCCTGCCCCTCTTTATATAAGTTGAAGGGGCGGGTTACATGTGGAGTCCTATTAGGATTAGGACTAGTCTATTACAGTGGAATCCTAGTCTGCCCCCTTAGGGAAAACTCCTTATGCCTTTCCTCGTAAACCGGCCCACCATAACATGAGCCGGCCTTCTGGGCCTTGGGCCTAGTCTTCTACCTGACCCGCTGTTAGGGCCATCCGTGAGTCACCAGGCTCATGAGTCGTTAGACCGACGAGCCACCAGACTCGTGAGTCGTCAGACTGGTGAGCCGCCAGACTCGTGAGTCGTCAGACCGGTGAGCCGCCAGACTTGTGAGTCGCCAGTCCTCCAGCAGGTTACCAATGAAAACGCCAAGCCCGTCCGGGTCATACTTCCGGCTGGGTCATACCGCGGGGTATATCCCCGACATTAGCCCCCAGTTTAATTTGGATTTATCCATGTTAAACTGATCCTGTAAAATAAACACAAGAACAAACTTGATAGGTTGTGCTCTGGGTTAAATGTTTTCCTGAACCGGCACCTGATCATCCTTAAGTCCTTGTCATTTCCTCCTGGATGCATCCTCAAGATTTTATAGCAAATCTCCTTTAACAGATATGTCCAAACCTTACTAATGCAAAAAATCCAGGAACTTCTTCTAAAAAATCCGGGTCAATAGACCAGCTTTATAATCAATTTGCTAACATTGGCTTCTCACAGAAATATATTGTGAAGAATATTTGATTCAGCTCCTACTGCTTAACAAAAATATTGGTCTTGAAATACTCATCTGATTTTCAGCCGGCTTGTAGAACTTGCCGGTTTATCATTGCCAAAAAAACTGGTTTGTAAATATTGATAACACCGGGTCATAATTGTTCCCGATGCCGGTTCATAGTTATTGGTGATGCCGAGTCATGATTGTTGGTAATGCCAGGTCATAATTATTGGTGACGCCGGGTCATGATTGTTGCAGACACCGGGTCAATCTGGTTTGCTCAAAACTGAGAATTTGAAGATATTTCTCCTTTATATCCATATTACCTGTAGCCCCCAAGTCTTGAGCAGAGCAAAGTGATGATTTAAGACTTGCTTCAATATACTGCCACTTTGAAGAAATCCATGTTTGTTCATCTCAGTCACTAGTAAAGACTGAATACTCCATATATGTAGCCCCCAAGTGCTGGGTTGTCATACTTGCAGCAACCTGGGACTTGTAATTACCTTATACTCATAAAAACTTCAACCAGTGTAACCCCCAAGGGCCGGGTCATTATGCAATAATGAGTAGGGACTTTGTATGTATGATCATGTAGATTCAAGCAGCAATGTGTAGCCCCCAAGTGCCGGCTTAGTAAGATAATACTAAGTTGGGACTTTATATATACTTCATTGAAAATAATATCATATGATGTAACCCTCACCATGGGGCTTGAACCCATGTCCATAAGGTTAAGAGCTTTGTATTCTACCAACTGAGTAGTGGACCTTTCAATATAATGGATTAAGGCTTGTGTACCTTGAATTCTTGACATGAGCAATTGGTAGCCCCCAAGGGCCGGCTCATTATGATGTGATGAGTCGGGTCTTCAATAAGGCCAGTAAAAATGACTTTGCATTAGCCCCCAAGTGTCATGGTGCATGCTTGCAGCGACATGAGACTTGCATATTTGATGTAATCTCAACTTGAATAATGTAGCCCCCAAGTGCCGGGTCGTAAGCCTGCAACGACTTGGGACTATTCCTTTGTAGAATAAATCATACCCATTGATAAAATAATATCCATTGCGCTGAAGCGACTTTGAAAACCTCAACCATAATATTGGTTATTGATAACCATAATAAAAATCCAGCCATGTTGGCTATTTGAATAATATAACCCAATGATTTATAAGCGCATGATTCCCTTTGCGCAATCCAAAGTATACTAGCGCTTCAAACCAAGAAGGGAGCCCCCAAGTGATATATTTTGAACCATCAAGGCCGGGTACCTATGTTTGAGCTGTGCTGTGCAACAGACCCTCTTTGGTCCCCTTAACCCGGGCATTAAGCCTCCAAGTCTGTCAGAGCTATGTTCATATGAAGTTATAATATTGTCTTGATAGCCGGATTGCCAAAGTAATCTGAGCTATGCTCTTATGAAATTATAATACTGGCTTGATAGCCGGATTAAACAGAGCTGTGGTCTTATAGTGTGGGCTTGATAGCCGGGTTACCGAGGTAACCAGAGCTGTGCTCTTATGATGTGGGCTTGATAGCCGGATTACTGAGGTAACCAGAGCAGTGCTCTTATGATATGGGCTTGATAGCCGGATTAAACAGAGTTGTGCTCTTATAGTGTAGGCTTGATAGCCAGGTTACCGAGGTAACCAGAGCTGTGCTCTTATGATATGGGCTTGATAGCCGGATTACCGAGGTAACCAAAGCTGTGCTCTTTGATATGGGCTTGATAGTCGGATTACCGAGGTAACCAGAGTTGTGCTCTTATGATATGGGCTTGATAGCCGGATTACCGAGGTAAACAGAGCTGTGCTCTTATGATATGGGCTTGATAGCCGGATTACCGAGGTAACCATAGTTGTGCTCTTATGATATGGGCTTGATAGCTGGATTACCGAGGTAACTAGAGCTGTGCTCTTATGATATGGGCTTGATAGCCGGATCAAGAGGTGTAGCTATGGTTCGAATACGACCAAGCCCCCAAGTGATTTTCCTGGTGGCCATACGCCGATCAAGAGGTGTAGCTATGGTTTGAATACGACCAAGCCCCCAAGTGATATTGTGAGCTGTGCTCAAGGGGCACCTATGTTTGAGCTGTGCTTTTGCAACAGACTCTCTTTGGTCCCTTTAATTTTTCCTGAGAACTCGAACTTGCGAGAGATTAATTCTTTTTGAACTGGAAATTCTTAAACCGGATACTGAGAGCTTCAAAGCTTTGTGGGAGATAGCTTTCTCTTGAACCCGATTTTAAACCTGAATCCTTCTTTTTAAGCCGGAAATTTTCTGACGGCCTTTAAATTTTCACCAATATGGCGGTTTGGGGTCCTGCATTAGATAACTTTGCAAGCCGGAGTAATTGCTCTTTTAAAGAAAGCAATATATAATATAAAAATATACTGGATGGATTTCACCTGATGGGTTAGGCCAGAAATTATCCACCGTAGAGTTGATCATCACCATGGTGAAGGTATGCATCAATCGAGCATCACAACACGGACAAGCACTAGTGCAAAAGTGATGTTGGCGCGCACCCCTTACGCGACACCCCTTTTTTTGGTAATGAATATTGGTCCTGCGGAAAATATTATAGACCAAGTAATTGTTCTTTGAGAAAAAACACTATATGTTAATAAAATAAGGTTGGACAAATATCACCTGATGCCAGATGATCTTTGCATGATCCAGAAATTAATTTATATATGGAGGCCCAGTAGTGGCGTGGATAGGCATATTACTACTGCCAGTAACAATAGATGGGCATTTCCTACTTGGCACCACATGCACCAGTTAACATGCATTTTGTTAACTGGCGCCTATGGCGTCCGTAAATGGGCCGGCCCATCTAGGCGCCGGTTGACCATTTCTTTTTTGAAAATTATGTGAACTTTTTTGAGATTGATGAATTTTTTTGAATATTGATGAACTTTTTCTAAATTTAATGAACATTTTTTCTTGAAAATGGATGAACCTTTTTTATTTATGAACTTTTTTCAGTTCCATGAACTTTTTATAAAAATATATGAACTTTTTTTCAATTTCTATGACCTTTTTTCATATTTGATGAACTTTTGCAAAATTGGATGAATTGTTTTCAATTTGAATGAACTTTTTTTCAAATTGATGAACTTTTTCATATTTTATGAACCTTTTTAAAGATATGAACATATTTTTTCAAATTGATGAAGTTTTTTTCTTTAGATCTGTAAACCTTTCTTAATTTCATATTTTTATTTCCGGAAAAAAATTAAAAACAATTAGGGCAGGACGCTAGTGGGCCGGCCCATGCTAGCAGCGCTGCAGGCGCCGGATCATTAACGGGCGCCTGCAACACCGTATAGGAGCTCCCCAATAGATGACCCTTAATTTTTTGAACCGTCCGGAACTTTTTGATAATCCAGAACTTTTTGATCCGGAACCTCTGGATAATCCGGCCGGAACTTTTTGAGTCGGAACCTCTGAATAACCCGGCCAGAACTTTTTGATAATCCAGAACTTTTTGAACCGGAATCTCTGGATAACCTGGCCAGAACTTTTGATAATCCGGAACTTTTTGAGCCGGAACCTGTGGATAAACCGGCCGAAAGTTTTTGATAATCAGGAATTTTTCCTGTAGACTAAACTGGAACTCTTTGGAGACTCGGATGGAACCTTTCAGCGATTTGGACTGAACTTTTCATCGAGGTGATCGGAACTCTTTGGTGATTTAGACATAACCTTTCGTCGAGGCGGTCAGAACTTTTCAATGATCCGACCAGAACTTTCCGACGAGCCGACGAAACCTTTTGATGAGCCTGATGAAACTTTTCGGTGAGCTAGCAGGAACTCTTTGGCAGGCCGGTCGGAACTTTTCAATCACCTGAGCGGAACTTCTCGATTCCTGGAATAGCGCCCTCCAAAAACTCAACACCACCGTGCGCGAGCCCCACGGTGGGCACCAACTGTCGTGGATTTGTCACGGCAGATGTCCTAGTGTGAGGACTTAGTCATGAGGCCAACACATCTATGTGGTAGCTTGAGAGGGGTTGAGCGGAATCGAGAGACGCGAGGAGGATCAACACACAAGAAAAGATTTAGACAGCTTCGGGCCCCGGGAAACATCATCCGGTAATAACCCTACATGCTCTTTGTGGATAGGTCTCATTATGCTCATGAGGGATTCGCCGTAAACCGACTCTTTTCTAGTTGTGTCTAGCCTCATCAATTCTTTTCTTCCCCCTCTTGGGGTGCCCTGCCCCTCCTTATATAAGTTGAAGGGGCGGGTTACATGTGGAGTACTATTAGGATTAGGACTAGTCTATTACAAGTGGAATCCTAGTCTGCTCCCCTAAGGGAAAACTCCTTATGCCTTTCCTCGTAAACCGGCCCACCATAACATGAGCCGGCCTTCTGGGCCTTAGGCCTAGTCTTCTATCCGACCCGCTGTTAGGGCCATCCGTGAGTCGCCAGGCTCGTGAGTCGTCAGACCAGTGAGCCACCAGACTCGTGAGTCGTCCGACCGGTAAGCCACCAGACTCGTGAGTCATCAGACAGGTGAGCCGCCAGACTCGTGAGTCGCCAGTCCTCCGGTGGGTTACCAATGAAAACGCCAAGCCCGGCCGGGTCATACCGCGGGGTATATCCCCGACATTCGTGATGAACTATAAATATGCAAGGGATGACGAAAAGGATTCCTGAGCTCTTTGTGATGCCGAGATCGGCGAAGGTAGAAATCAAGAAGGAGCATAAAGTGTTGATGGTTAACAAGACAACTAGTTTCAAAAAAAGGGCAAGGGAAAGAAAGGGAACTTCTAGAAGAATTGCAAGCAAGTTGCCACTCCCGCGAAGAAGCCTAAAGCTGGACCAAAGCTCGAAACTAAGTGCTTCTACTACAAAGGAAATGGTCAGTAAAAGCAGAACTGCCCCAACTAATTGGCCGATAAGAAGGATGGCAAAGTGAACAAAGGTATATTTGATATACATGTTATTGATGTATACTTTACTAGTGTTCATAGCAACCCTTGGGTATTTGGTACTGGTTCAGTTGCTAAGATTAGTAACTCAAAATAGGAGTTGCAGAATGAACTTAAACTAGTTAAGGACGAGGTGACAATGGGTGTTGTAAGTGATTCCAAGGTTGATACGATCACCATCGCACATTCCCTCTATATTTGGGATTAGTGTTGAACCTAAATAAATGTTATCTGGTGTTTGCTTTGAGCGTGAATATGATTAGATCATGTTTTATTGCAACGGTTATTCATTTAAGTCAGAGAATAATTGTTGTTCTACTTACATGAATAAAACCTTCTATGGTCATACACCCAATATGAATGGTTTATTGAATCTCAATCTTAGTGATACACATATTCATAATATTGATGCCAAAAGATGCAAAGTTGATAATGATAGTGCAACATACTTGTAGCACTGCTGTTTAGGTCATATTGATGTAAAGCGCATGAAGAAACTCCATGCGGATGGGCTCTTGGATTCACTTGATTATGAATCATTTGATACTTGCAAACCATGCCTCATGGGCAAGATGACTAAAACTCCATTCTCCGGAACAATGGTGTGAGCTAATGACTTACTGGTAATAATACATACCGATGTATGCGGTCCGATGAGTGTTGAGGCACACGGCGGTATCATTATTTTCTGACCTTCATAGATGATTTGAGTAGATATGGGTATATCTATTTGATGAAACACAAGTCTGAAACATTTGAAAATTTCAAATAATTTCAGAGTGAAGTAGAGAATCATCGTAACAAGAAAATAAAGTTTCTATGATCTCATCGCGGAGGCGAATATTTGAGTAATGAGTTTGGTCTTCATTTAAAACAATGTGGAATTCTTTCACAACTCACGCCACCTGGAACACCAGAGCGTAATGGTGCGTCCGAACATCATAACCGTACTTTATTAGATATGGTGCCATCTGTGATGTCTCTTACCGATCTACCACTATTGTTTTGGGGTTATGCATTAGAGACAGCTGAATTCACGTTACAAAGGGCACCGTCTAAATCCGTTGAGATGACACCGTATGAACTAGGGTTTGGCAAGAAACCTAAGCTATCGTTTCTTAAAGTTTGGAGTTGCGACACTTATGTCAAAAGGCTTTAGCCTGATAAGCTCGAACCCAAATCGGAGAAGCGCGTCTTCATAGGATACCCTAAGGAAACAATTGGGTACACCTTCTACCACAGATCCGAAGGCAAGATCTTTGTTGCCAAGAATGGAACCTTTCTAGAGAAGGAGTTTCTCTCAAAAGAAGTGAGTGGGAGGAAAGTAGAACTTGATGAGGTAATTATACCTTCTCTTGAAT
Source organism: Triticum dicoccoides (assembly GCF_002162155.2). Lineage (NCBI taxonomy): Eukaryota > Viridiplantae > Streptophyta > Magnoliopsida > Poales > Poaceae > Triticum > Triticum dicoccoides. Next base: position 404,960,368 of record NC_041383.1, read on the forward strand.
TGGAAAGTAGTACATCAGAGAAAACGGTTCCTGTGATGCCTACACCAAATATAGAGGAAGCTAATGATGATGATCATGAAACTTCAGATCAAGTTACTACTGAACTTCGTAGGTCGACCGGATCACGATCCGCACTAGAGTGGTACGGTAATCTTGTTTTGTAAGTCATGTTACTAGACCAAGGCGAACCTACGAACTATGAAGCTATTTATGAGACCGGATTCCAATAAATGGCTCGAGGCCATGAAATCTGAGATAGGATCCATGTATGAGAACAAAGTATGGACTTTGGTGGACTTGCCCGATGATCGGCAAGCCATTGAGAATAAATGGATGTTCAAGAAGAAGACCGACACTGATGGTAATGTCACCATCTACAAAGCTCGACTTGTCGCGAAAGGTTTTTGACAAGTTCAAGGGGTTGACTACGATGAGACCTTCTCACCTTTAGCGATGCTTAAGTCAGTCCGAATCATGTTAGCAATTGCCGCATTTAATAATTATGAAATCTGGCAAATGGACGTCAAAACTGCATTCCTTAATGGATTTCTTAAAGAATAGTTCTGTATGATGCAACCAGAAGGTTTTGTTGATCCTAAAGGTGCTAACAAAGTGTACAAGCTCCAGCGATCCATCTATGGACTGGTGCAAGCATCTCGGAGTTGGAATATACGCTTTGATGAGGTGATCAAAGCATATGGTTTTATACAGACTTATGGTGAAGCCTGTATTTACAAGAAAGTGAGTGGGAGCTCTGTAGAATTTCTAATATTATATGTGGATGACATATTGTTGATTGGAAATTATATAATTTCTAGATAGCATATAAGGATACTTGAATAAGAATTTTTCAGTTGAAGACCTCAGCGAAGCTACTTACATATTAAGCATCAAGATCTATAGAGATAGATCAAGACGCTTGATAAGATTTTCAATGAGTACATACCTTGACAAGATTTTGAAGGAGTTCAAGATGGATCAGTCAAAGAAGGAGTTCTAGCCTGTAAGATGTAAAGTTGAGTAAGACTCAAAGCCCGACCATGGCAGAAGATAGAGAGAGAATGAAAGTCATTCTCTATGCCTTAGCCATAGGTTCTATAAAGTATGCCATACTGTGTGCTAGACCTATTGTGTACCTTGCCATATTTTTTGGCAAGGGGTTACAATAGTGATCTAGGTATAGATCATTGGACAACGGTCAAAATTATCCTTAGTTACCTAAGAGGACTAAGGAAATGTTTCTTTATTATGGAAGTGATAAAGAGCTCGTCGTAAAGAGTTACGTCGATGCAAGCTTTAACACCGACCCGAATGACTCTAAGTCTCAATCTAGATACATATTGAAAGTGGGAGCAATTAACTAGAGTAGCTCCATGCAGAGCATTGTAGACATAGAGATTTGAAAAAATACATATGGATCTGAATGTGTTAGACCCGTTGACTAAACCTCTCTCACAAGCAAAACATGATCACACCTTAGTACTCTTTGAGTATTAATCACATGGCGATGTGAACTAGATTATTGACTCTAGTAAACTCTTTGGGTGTTGGTCACATGGCAATGTGAACTATGGGTGTTAATCACATGGTGATGTGAAATAGATTATTGACTCTAGTGCAAGTGGGAGGCTGAAGGAAATATGCCCGGCAATAATAAAGTTGTTATTTCATATTTCCTTATTCATGATAAAGGTTTATTATTCATGCTAGAATTGTATTGATCGGAAACTTAAATACATGTGTGAATACATAAACAAATACCGTGTCCCTAGTAAGCCTCTACTAGACTAGCTTGCTGATCAAAGATGGTTAAGGTTTCCTAGCCATAGACATGTGTTGTCAATTGATAATGGGATCACATCATTAGGAGAATGATGTGATGGAAACGACCCATCTGTTAGCTTAACATTATGATCGATCAGTTTATTGCTATTGCTTTCATCATGTCAAATACATATTCCTTCGACTATGAGATTATGCAACTCCCGGATACCGGAGGAATACCTTGTGTGCTATCAAACATCACAATGTAACTGGGTGATCATAAAGATGCTCTACAGGTATCTCCGAAGGTGTCTGTTGAGTTGGCATAGATCGAGATTAGGATTTGTTACTCTGAGTATCGAAGAGGTATCTCTGGGCCCTCTCGGTAATACACATCATAAGCTTGCAAGGAAATGACTAAGGAGTTAGTCAACGAGGTGATGTTTTATGGAACGAGTAAAGAGACTTGCCGGTAACAAGATTGAACTAGGTATAGAGATACCGATGATCGAATCTCGGGCAAGTAACATACCAACGAACAAAGGGAACTACGCATTTTGTCGTAAAGGTTCAGCTGATAAAGATCTTTGTGGAATATGTAGGAATCAATATGGGCATCTAAGTCCTGCTATTAGTTATTGACCGGAGAGGTGTCTCCGTCATGACTACATGATTCCTGAACCCGCAGGGTCGCACGCTTAACGTTTGTTGACGCTAGAGTAGTATTGGGATATTTGATGAGTGGTAACCAAATGTTGTTCGGAGTCTCGGATGAGATCCCGGATGTCACGAGGAGTCTCGGAATGGTCGAGAGGTAAAGATTTATATATAGGAAGTCATATTTTGGGTTCTGAAAAAATGTGTAGTTTTTTTGGTATTGTACTGCGAAGCTTCCGGAGGATTCCAGAAGTCCAGAAGTGGGTTCACCATGACCCAAGGGCTAGCATGGGCTGCGGGGAGGCGCCTTGGCCTTATAGGGCTAGGCGCACCAAGTCCTCAAAAGCCCATGTGGCTAGAGAAGGAAAATATGAAGGAGTCCCAGTAGGAATAGGATTGGACTTGTAGTCCAAGTCCTCTCCCCCCTTGGCTGCGCCTTGGACTTTGGAGGGGCTGTTGCCACGCCCCTCCACCTATATATAGAAGGGAGGGGGCGCCCCAAGAAGACACACCAAGACCTTGGCGCCCCTCTCTCTCCTGTTACTCCGTAGTTCCACCGCCTTGTCCCGGCGACGCTTAGCAAAGCGATGTCGGTGCTTCACCACCACACCGTCGTGTTAATTGTCATCACATCTACTTATCCTCTCCCACTTGATGGATCAAGAAGGAGGAGACCTCATTGAGCTGCACATGTGCTAAACTCGGAGGTTCCATCCGTTCGGTACTAGATTGGTTGGATCGTGATCGGATCGCGAATAGTACAACTACATCAACCACATTATATACGCTTTCGCTTAGCGATCTACAAGGGTATGTAGATGCTCTCCCCTTCTCGTTGCTATGCATCTACTAAATAGATATTGCGTGTGTGTATTTTTTTTGTCTTCCATGCAACGGTTCCCAACACTACTATACTTAAAAGGCTTTTTACATCTGTGCCCCTGGTTCCTTAGCTCTACTCATTCATCCCCGCGCTCTTAACTTTTGCTCAGTTTTCCCCACTCCCTTGCCCGAAACCCTCAGAACTGGTCACAACAGACGTTTCCATCGGGTCAATGGCTTCACTGTTAATTCTCATGAGTGGGGTCGCGCTGGACTCTGTGTCATTCATTGGACCTGACAAGTGGGGCCGCGTTGGGCGGTGTCGCTGTTCGACCGTTGGGCCGTTGATACGTCCATTTTGCATCATGTTTTCCTACTGTTATTTATGATGTTTTATTGTATAATAATGCTTTTTGGAGTAATTCAATGCATTTTTTCTCATAATATGCAAGGTATACACAAAGGGGGAGAATCCTGGCAGCTGGAAATCTGGACCTGAAAAAGCTACATCAAGCTACCTATTCTGCACAACTCCAAATGAGCTGAAACTTCCCGAGGATTTTTTATGGAATATTTAAGAATTATTGGGGCAAATAAGTACCAGAGGGGGGCCACCAGGTGGGCACAACCCACCTGGGCACGACCGAAGGCCCAGGCGCGCCCTGGTGGGTGCTGCCCTCCTCGGCCCACCTCTGGTGCCCATCTTCTTGTATATAAGTCATTTTGACCTAGAAAAATTAAGGGGAGGACTTTTGAGATGAAGCACCGCCGCCTCGAGGAGGAACTTGGGCAGGAGCACTTTTGCCCTCCGATGGAGCGATTCCGCCGGGGGAACTTCCCTCCCGGAGGGGGAAATCATCGTCATCATCATCACCAACAACTATCTCATCTTGTGGAGGGCTATCTTCATCAACATCTTCAACAACACCAACTCCTCTCAAACCCTAGTTCATCTCTTGTGTTCAATCTTTGTACCAAAACTATAGATTGGTGCTTGTGGGTGACTAGTAGTGTTGATTACATCTTGTAGTTGATTTCTATATGGTTTATTTGGTGGAAGATTATATGTTCAGATCCATTGTGCTATTTAATACCCCTCTGATCTAGCATGATTATCATTTGTGAGTAGTTACTTTCGTTCTTGAGGTCACGGGAGAAATCATGTTGCAAGTAATCATGAGAACTTGATATGTGTTCGATATTTTGATGATATGTATGTTGTCATTCTCTTAGTGGTGTCATGTGAACATCGACTGCATGACACTTCACCATATTTTGGCCTAAGGGAATGCATTGTGGAGTAGTTATTAGATGGTGGGTTGCGAGAGTGACAGAAGCTTAAACCCCAGTTTATGCGCTATTCCGTAAGGGACCGATTGGATCCGAAAGTTTAATGCTATGGTTAGAATTTATTCTTAATACTTTTCTCGTAGTTGCGGATGCTTGCAAGAGGGTTAATCATAAGTAGGAGGTTTGTTCAAGTAAGAACAACACCTAAGCACTGGTCCACCCACATATCAAATTATCAAAGTAGTGAACACGAATTAAGCCAACATGATGAAAGTGACTAGATGAAATTTCCGTGTACCCTCAAGAACACTTTGCTTATCATAAGAGACCGTTTTTCCTGTCCTTTGCCTCAAAAGGATTGGGCTACCTTGCGGCACTATTGTTACTACTATCATTACTTGCTCATTACGAATTATCTTGCTATCAAACTACTCCGCTACTTACAATTTTAGCACTTGTAGACATTACCTTGCTGAAAACCACTTGTCATTTCCTTCTACTCCTCGTTGGGTTCGACACTCTTATCGAAAAGGCTACAATTGAACCCATATACTTGTGGGTCATCAAGGCTATTTCCTGGCGCCGTTGTCGGGGAGTGAAGCACTCTTAGTAAGTGGAAATTGGTAAGGAAACATTATTACTATGTGCTGAAATTTATTGTCACTTGCTGCTATGGAAAACAATCCTTTGAGGGGTTTGTTGGGGGGGGGGTGGTATCTTCACCTCGACCGGAACCACAATTAGTTGCCCCTCAACCTACTGCACCTACTAAAAATATTGAAGATGAAATTCCTTCGGGTACGTTAGAACAACTGCTAGCTAATCCTTATGCAGGAGATGAAACTGAACATCCGTATATGCACTTGATATATGTGGATGAAATTTATGGATTGTTTAAGCTTGCAGGTTTACCCGAAGATGAAGATAAGAAGAAGGTTTTCCCTTTATATTTGAAGGGAAAAGCATTGACACAGTATAGGCTATGCGATGATATTGGATCTTGGAACTGGAATCGATTGAAATTGGAATTTCATCAAAAAAAATATCCTATGCATCTAGTTCATCGTGATTGGAATTATATATATAATTTTTGGCCTTGTGAAGGAGAAAGTATCGCTCTAGCTTGGGGGAGGCTTAAGTCAATGTTATATTCACACCCCAATCATGAGCTCTCAAGAGAAATTATTATTCAGAATTTTTATGCTCAGCTTTCTCGTAGTGATCAATCCATGCTCGATACTTCTTGCACTCGTTCTTTTATGAAGAAGACTATTGAATCCCGGTGGGATCTTTTAGGAAGAATTAAATGCAACTCTGAAGATTGGGAACTCAACGAAGGTAAAGAGTCAGGTATTGAACCTAATTTTGATTGTGTTAAACTTTTATGAATACTGATGCTTTTCAAAAGTTTAGCACTAAATATGGACTTGACTCTGAGATAGTAGCTTCCTTTGGTGAATCTTTTGCTACTCATGTTGATCTCCCTAAGGAGAAGTGTGATACACCCATTTTGCATCATGCTTTTATATCAATATTTATTGCATTATGGGCTATTGCTACACATTATGTCACAATACTTATGCCTTTTCTCTCATATTTTGCAAGGTTTACATGAAGAGGGAGAATGCTGGCAGCTGGAATTCTAGGCTGGAAAAGGAGAAAATATTAGAGACATATTCTGCACAACTCCAAAAGTCCTGAAACTCCACGGAAGTCAGTTTTGGAATATATTAAAAATATTGGGCGAAGAAAGCACCAGAGGGGGGCCACCCACTGTCCACGAGGGTGGAGGGCGCGCCCTACCCCCTAGGCGCGCCCCCTGCCTCATGGGACACCATCGTCATCACCATCGATCCTCTCATGGAGAGGGGGTCAATCCCCATCAACATCTTCACCAGCACCATCTCCTCTCAAACCCTAGTTCATCTCTTGTATCTGATCTTTGTCTCAAAACCTCAGATTGGTAGATGTGGGTTGCTAGTAGTGTTGATTACTCCTTGTAGTCAATGCTAGTTGGTTTATTCGGTGGAAGATCATATGTTCAGATCCCTAATGCATATTAATACCCCTATGATTATGAACATGAATATGATTTGTGAGTAGTTACGTTTGTTCCTAAGGACATGGGAGAAGTCTTGTTATCAGTAGTCATGTGAATTTGGTATTTGTTTGATATTTTGATGAGATGTATGTTGTCTCTCCTCTAGTGGTGTTATGTGAACGTCGACTACATGACACTTCACCATTGTTTGGGCCTAGGGGAAGGCATTGGGAAGTAATAAGTAGATGATGGGTTGTTAGAGTGACAGAAGCTTAAACCCTAGTTTATGCATTGCTTCATAAGGGGCTGATTTGGATCCATATGTTTCATGCTATGGTTAGTTTTACCTTAATTCTTCTTTTGTAGTTGCGGATGCTTGTGAGAGGGGTTAATCATAAGTGGGATGCTTGTCCAAGGAAGGGCAGTACCCAAGCACCGGTCCACCCACATATCAAATTATCAAAGTACCGAACGCGAATCATACGAGTATGATGAAAACTAGCGTCATGATAATTCCCATGTGTCCTCGGGAACGCTTTGCTTTATATAAGAGTTTGTCTAGGTTTTTCCTTTGCTACAAAAAGGATTGGGCCATCTTGCTTCACCTTAGTTACTTTTGTTACTTGTTACCCGTTACAAATTACCTTATCACAAAACTATCTATTACCAATAATTTCAGTGCTTGTAGAGAATACCTTACTGAAAACCGCTTGTCATTTCCTTCTGCTCCTCGTTGGGTTCGACACTCTTACTTATCAAAAGGACTAGGATAGATCCCCTATACTTGTGGTTTATCAAGACTCTTTTCTGGCGCCGTTGCCGGTAGTGAAGCGCCTTTGGTAGGTGGAATTTGGTAAGGAAAAATTTATATAGTGTGCTGAAATTTACTATCACTTGTTACTATGGAAAATAATCCTTTGAGGGGCTTGTTTGGGGTATCTTCACCCCAACCGGAAGAGAAAAGAGTTTCTCCTCAACCTTCTGAACGTACTGAAAATGTTTATTTTGAAATTCCTTCGGGGATGATAGAGAAACTACTAGCTAATCCTTTTACAGGAGATGGAACATTACATCCCGATATGCACCTAATCTATGTGGATGAAGTTTGTGGATTGTTTAAGCTTGCAGGTATGCTTGAAGATGTTATCAAGAAGAAGGTCTTCCCTTTATCTTTGAAGGGAAAGGCATTGACATGGTTTAGGCTATGTGATGATATTGGATCATGGAACTACAACCGATTGAAATTGGAATTTCATCGGAAGTTTTATCCTATGCATCTAGTTCATCGTGATCATAATTATATATATAATTTTTGGCCTTGCGAAGGAGAAAGTATCGCTCAAGCTTGGGGGAGGCTTAAGTCAGTTTTATATTCATGCCCCAATCATGATCTCTCAATAGAAATTATTATTCAAAACTTTTATGCCCGGCTTTCTCTCAATAATCGCTCCATGCTCGATACTTCTTGTACTGGTTCTTTTATGATGACGACTATTGAATTCAGATTGGATTTATTGGAAAGAATTAAAAGCAACTCCAAAGATTGGGAACTCGAGAAGGTAAGGAGTCAGGTATAACACCTAAGTTTTATTGTGTTAAATCTTTTATGGAGACCGATGCTTTTTCATGTATTTAGCACTAAATATGGACTTGACTCTGAGATAGTAGCTTCTTTCTGTGAATGATTTGCTACTCATGTTGATCTCCCTAAGGAGAAGTGGTTTAAATATCATCCTCCCATTAAAGTAAAAGTAGTAGAACCTATTAAAGTTGAATAAAAGACTATCATTCATAATGTTGATCCGTTCCTACTGCTTATATTGAGAAACCACCTTTCCCTGTTAGAATAAAGGATCATGCTAAAGCTTCAACTGTGGTTCGTAAGAGTAATGTTAGAACACCTACACCCCCTGAGCAAATTAAAGTTGAACCTAGTATTGCTATGGTTAAGGTTCTCTTGGTCGATAATATTGATGGGCATGTTGTTTACTTCTGTGATGAAGCTGCTAGAATTGCTAGACCCGATACTAAAAATAAACATAGACCTGTTGTTGGCATACTGTTAAAATAGGAGATCATTGTTATCATGACTTATGTGATATGGGTGCTAGTGCGAGTGCAATACCTCATTCCTTATACAAAGAAATTATGCATGATATTGCACGTGTTGAGATAGAAGATATTGATGTTACAGTTAAGCTTGCCAATAGAGATACTATGTCACTGTTGGGATTGTTAGAGATGTTGAAGTCTTGTGTGGGAAAACTAAATATCCTACTGATTTTCTTGTTCTTGGTTCCCCACAAGATGACTTTTGTCCCATTATATTTGGTAGACCCTTCTTGAATACTGTTAATGCTAAGATAGACTGCAAAAAGGATATGTTACTGTTGGTTTAGGGGATATGTCTCATGATTTTAATTTTGCTAAATTCCATGGACAACCCCATGATAAAGAATTTCCTAGTAAAGATGAAATAATCGGTCTTGCTTCTATTGACGTGCCTCCTAATGATCCTTTAGAACAATATTTGCTAGACCATGAAAATGATATGTTTATGAATGAAAGAAGGGAAATAGATGAAGTATTCTTTAAACAGGGACCTATTTTGAAACACAACTTGCCTGTTGAAATCCTAGGGGATCCTCCTCCACCCAAGGGTGATCCCGTGTTTGAGCTTAAACCATTACCTGATACTCTTAAATATGCTTATCTGGATGAAAAGAAGATATATCCTGTTATTATTAGTGCTAACCTTTCAGAGCAGGAAGAAGAGAAATTATTGAAAACTCTGAAGAAGCACCATGCTGCTATTGGATTTACTCTTGATGATCTTAAGGGCATTAGTCCCACTCTATGCCAGCACAAAATAAAGCTGGAGAAAGATACTAAACAAGTTGTTGATCACCAACAATGGTTAAATCCTAAGATGAAAGAAGTGGTAAGAAATGAAATACTAAAGCTTCTAGAGGCAGGTATAATTTATCCTATTGCTGATAGTCAGTGGGTAAGTCCTGTCCATTGTGTCCCTAAAATGGGAGGTATTACTGTTGTTCCTAACGATAAGGATGAATTAATCCCACAAAGAATTGTTACAGGCTATAGAATGGTAATTGATTTTCGCAAATTAAACAAAGCAACTAGAAAAGATCATTACCATTTACCTTTTATTGATCAAATGCTAGAAAGATTATCCAAACATACACATTTTTGCTTTCTGGATGGTTATTCTGGTTTCTCTCAAATACCTGTGTCAAAAGAGGATCAAGATAAGACCACTTTTACTTGCCCTTTCGGTACCTTTGCTTATAGACGTATACCTTTTGGTTTATGTAATGCACCTGCTACCTTTCAAAGATGTATGACTGCTATATTCTCTGACTTATGTGAAAAGATTGTTGAGGTTTTCATGGATTATTTATCCGTGTATGGAACTTCTTTTGATGATTGCTTAAGCAACCTTGATCGAGTCTTGCACAGATGTGAAGAAACTAATCTTGTCTTGAATTGGGAAAAGTGCCACTTTATGGTTAATGAAGGTACTGTGTCTTGGGGCATAAAATTTCTGAAAGAGGTATTGAAGTTGATAAAGCTAAAGTTGATGCTATTGAAAAGATGTCGTGTCCTAAGGACATCAAAGGTATAAGAAGTTTCCTTGGTCATGCCGGTTTTTATAGGAGGTTCATTAAAGAATACTCTAAAATTTCTAGGTCTCTGACTAATCGCTTACAAAAAGATTTTCCTTTTGTCTTTGATGAAGATTGTGTAGAAGCATTTGAAATACTTAAGAAAGCCTTGATTTCTGCACCTATTGTTCAACTACCTGATTGGAATTTACCCTTTGAAATCATGAGTGATGCTAGTGATTATGCTGTAGGTGTTATTCTAGGGCAAAGAGTTGATAAGAAATTAAATGTTACCCAATATGCTAGTAAAACCCTAGACAATGCCTAGAGGAATTATGCTACTACTGAAAAAGAATTTTTAGCAGTTGTATTTTCTTGTGATAAGTTCAGCCTTATACTGTTGATTCCAAAGTAACTGTTCACACTGATCATGCTGCCATTAAATACCTTATGGAAGAAAGATGATAAACCTAGACTTATTAGATGGGTTCTCTTGCTACAAGAATTTGATTTGCATATTATTGATAGAAAGGGAGCTGAGAACCCCGTTGCAGACAACTTTTCTAGGTTAGAAAATGTTCTTGATGACCCACTACCTCTTGATGATAGCTTTCCTGATGAATAATTAGCTATCATAAATGGTTCTCTTACCGCTCCATGGTATGCTGATTATGCTAATTACATTGTTGCTAAATTTATATTACCTAGTTTCACATACCAACAAAAGAAAAAGTTTTTCTATCATTTAAGACATTACTTTTGGGATGACCCACACCTTTATAAAGAAGGAGTAGATGGTGTTATTAGACGTTGTGTACCTAAGCATGAACAGGAACAGATCCTACGCAAGCGTCACTCCGAGGCATATGGAGGACACCACGCTAGAGATAGAACTGCACATAAGGTATTGCAATCCGGTTTTTATTGGCCTACTCTCTTCAAAGATGCCCGTAAGTTTGTCTTGTCTTGTGATAAATGTCAAAGAATTGGTAATATTAGTAGACATCAAGAAATGCCTATGAACTATTCACTTGTTATTGAACCATTTGATGTTTGGGGCTTTGATTATATGGGACCTTTTCCTTCCTCTAATGGGTATACACATATTTTAGTTGCTATTGATTACGTTACTAAGTGAGTAGAAGCTATTCCAACTAGTAGTGCTAATAATAACACTTCTATTAAGATGCTTAAGTTATTTTTTCCGAGGTTTGGAGTCCCTAGATACTTAATGACTGATGGTGGTTCAAATTTTATTCATGGTGATTTTCGTAAAATGCTTGCTAAGTATGATGTTAATCATAGAATTGCATCTCCATACCATCCACAGTCTAGTGGTCAAGTAGAATTGAGTAATGGAGAGATTAAATTAATTTTGCGAAAGACTGTTAATAGATCTAGAAAGAATTGGTCCAAGAAACTTGATGATGCATTATGGGCCTATAGAACTGCATATAAAAATCCTATGGGTACGTCTCCATATAAAATGGTTTATGGAAAAGCATGTCACTTACCTCTCGAACTAGAACACAAGGCATATTGGGCTATTAAAGAGCTCAATTATGATTTCAAACTTCCCGGTGGGAAGAGGCTATTTGACATTAGCTCACTTGATGAATGGAGACCCCAAGCCTATGAGAACGGCAAACTGTTTAAAGAAAAAGTTAAAAGATGGCATGACAAAAGGATATAAAAGCGTGAGTTTAATGTAGGTGATTATGTTTTGCTATACAACTCTCATTTAAGATTTTTTGTAGGAAAACTTCTCTCCAAATGGGAAGGTCCTTACATTATCTAGGAGGTCTATTGTTCCGGTGCCATAACAATCAACAACTTCAAAGGCACAAATCTGAAGGTGGTGAACGGTCAAAGAATCAAACATTATATCGTAGGAAATCCCATAAATGTTGAAACCAATGTTATTGACACCATAACCCCGAGGGAGTACATAAGGGACACTTTCCAGAACATTTTAGACTCCGAAAAGGAATAGGTATTTGGTACGGTAAGTAAACCGACTCCAAAACAGTTCTAATAGCAATTTTTCTCCGTTTTGGAATATTTAAAAAAAGGAAAATAAGAAGTGGCCCGAAAGGGACACGAGGTATCCACAAGGGTGGAGGGCGCGCCCTACCCCCTGGGCACGCCCCCTGCCTCGTGGACACCTCGTGTGCCCTCCGGACTTCATTTTCTTGCACGATACTTCTTTTGGTCGGTAAAAATTCATTATATAATCTCCCGAAGATTTTGACCACCGTACCACGACGAAACCCTCTGTTTTTGTTTTGAGCTGTTTCTGCAGTAGAGTTAGAGCAATATGTCGTCCCAGGATTCGAAGGGAGAAAGCTATGTGGCTGATTACCTTGCAGACCCCAAGGTCTACGGGGACTTGGAGCATTGTCGTTGGACCACGGAGGAAGAAGAAGACTATGATCCTTTGGGAAAGGAGGAGACAAACTCAGATGAAGATGAATTCCCACTACCTCAACCTGGGGACATGCACATGGAGTTTAAAAAGTCAAGCCTCCCTGATAGAGCAAAGAAACCTAAGATTGAGTTTATCCCTTTTTGTCTCCTGCAGGAAAACAAATAGGAACTATGCAAAAAGATATTAAGCCTTGAGCAGGAGATCGTTGACCTAAGGGAGCAAAATTCTATCCTCAAGCGCAAACTAAGGAAGAAGCCTACATCATCAACAACTCCATCATCACCACCTCCGAAGGAAGAGACCTAAACACATGGGTATGGGCACTCCCCTTGACATCTTCCAAGCTTGGGGGAGGTGCCCCGGTATCGTATCACCATCACACTTCTATCATTACCTTTTTCTTAGTTCGATCCTTTTGGTTATATCTTGGTCTAGTAGAATAAAGTTTAGTATGATCTAGCTTTGAGTTTTGTGTTGATCCCTATCTATGTAATCGAGTCTGTGAGCTATATAATAAAGATTAGTTTTGTGTTGAGGGCTTTCCTATCTTGCTATGATCTTGAGGGAATAAAATAAAAAGAAAGAATAAAAAGAAATAAAAAGATCATATTGACCTTATGGAGAGTAATGACTTCACATATAAAGAGTATGATGAATAAAAGTTGTTGAGAGTTGAAAAACATAGTTTTGGTCATCGTTGCAATTAATAGGAAGTAATAAAGAAAGAGAGGTTTTCACATATAAATATACTATCTTGGACATCTTTTATGATTGTGAGCACTCATTAAAATATGACATGCTAAAGTTGATGTTGGACAAGGAAGACAACGTAATGGGTTATGTTTTCTTACATACGAAATAAATTATATTGTCATGGATCATCCAACATGTTGAGCTTGCCTTTCCCCCTCGTGCTAGCCAAATTCTTTGCACCAAGTAGAGATACTACTTGTGCTTCCAAACATCCCTAAAACCAGTTTTGCCATGAGAGTCCACCATACCTACCTATGGATTGAGTAAGATCCTTCAAGTAAGTTGTCATCGCTGGAAGCACTAAAAATTGCTCTCTAAATATATATGATCTATTAGTGTGGAGAAAATAAGCTTTATACGAGCTTGTGATATGGAAGAAATAAAAGCGACAGACTGCATAATAAAGGTCCCTATCACAAGTGGCAATATAAAGTGACGTTCCTTTGCATTAAGATTTTGTGCATCCAACGATAAAAGTGCATGACAACCTCTGCTTCCCTCTGCGAAGGGCCTATCTTTTATTTTTGTCTTTTACCTTATACAAGAGTCATGGTAATCTTCACCTTTCCTTTTTATACTTATCCTTTGGCAAGCACTATGTGTTGGAAAGATCATGATATATATACCCAATTGGATGTAGGTTCTCATAAAGTATTATTGTTGACATTACTCTTGAGGTAAAAGGTTGGGAGGCAAAACTATAAGCCCCTTCCTTTGTGTTCGATTGAAACTTCATACCCATAAGTATCGCCTGAGTGTTAGCAATTGTGAAATATTAAATGATAGTTGAGTATGTGGACTTGCTGAAAATCTCTTATGTTGACTCTTTCTGATGTTATGATAAATTGCAATTGCTTCAATGACTGAGATTATAGTTTGCTAGTTCTCAATGAAGTTTTTGATTCATACTTTACATTGTGAATATATTGTTACTTTAGCATAAGAAATCATATGACTATATATATATATATGTATATATATATATATATGTTGCTGTTCTAAGAATGATCATGATGCCCGCATGCCCGTATTTTATTTTATCGACACCTCTATCTCTAAACATGTGGACATATTTTTCAATTTCGGCTTTCGCTTGAGGACAAGCAAGGTCTAAGCTTGGGGAAGTTGATACATCCATTTTGCATCATGCTTTTATATCAATATTTATTGCATTACGGGTTGTTGCTACACATTATGTCACAATACTTATGCCTTTTCTCTCATATTTTGCAAGGTTTACATGAAGAGGGAGAATGCCGGCAGCTGGAATTCTGGGCTAGAAAAGGAGCAAATATTAGAGACCTTTTCTGCACAACTCCAAAAGTCCTGAAACTCCAAGAAAGTCAGTTTTGGGATATATTAAAAATATTGGGTGAAGAAAGCACCAGAGGGGGGCCACCCACTGTCCACGAGGGTGGAGGGCGCGCCCCCAACCTCGTGGGCCACCATCATCATCACCATCGATCCTATCATGGAGAGGGGGTCAATCCCCATCAACATCTTCACCAACACTATTTCCTCTCAAACCCTAGTTCATCTCTTGTATCCGATCTTTGTCTCAAAACCTTAGATTGGTACCTGTGGGTTGCTAGTAGTGTTGATTACTCCTTGTAGTTAATGCTAGTTGGTTTATTCGATGGAAGATCATATGTTCAGATCCTTAATGCATATTAATACCCCTCTGATTATGAACATGAATTTGATTTTTTGAGTAGTTACGTTTGTTCCTAAGGATATGGGAGAAGTCTTGTTATAAGTAGTCATGTGAATTTGGTATTCGTTCGATATTTTGATGAGATGTATGTTGTCTCTCCTCTAGTGGTGTTATGTGAACGTTGACTACATGACACTTCACCATTGTTTGGGCCTAGGGGAAGGCATTGGGAAGTAATAAGTAGATGATGGGTTGCTAGAGTGACAGAAGCTTAAACCCTAGTTTATGCGTTGCTTCGTAAGGGGCTGATTTGGATCCATATGTTTCATGCTATGGTTAGGTTTACCTTAATTCTTCTTTCGTAGTTGCAGATGCTTACAAGAGGGGTTAATCATAAGTGGGATGCTTGTCCAAGGAAGGGCAATACCCAAGCACCGGTCCACCCACATATCAAATTATCAAAGTACCGAACGCGAATCATATGAGCATGATGAAAACTAGCTTCACGATAATTCCCATGTGTCCTCGGGAGCGCTTAGCTTTATATAAGAGTTTGTCTAGGCTTGTCCTTTGCTGAACCTTAGTTACTTTTTTTGCTTGTTACCCATTACAAATTACCTTATCACAAAACTATCTGTTACCGATAATTTCAGTGCTTGTAGAGAATACCTTACTGAAAACCGCTTGTCATTTCCTTCTGCTCCTCGTTGGGTTTGACACTCTTACTTATCAAAAGGACTACGATAGATCCCCTGTACTTGTGGGTTATCAAAGTGGTTTAAATATCACCCACCAATTGAAGAAGAAGTTAAAGAACCGGTAAAAGCTAAAGAAGAAACTATCATTTACAATGTTGATCCAGTTGTTCCCACTGCTTATATTGAAAAACCACCTTTCCCTGTTAGGATGAAAGAACATGCTAAAGCTTCAACTGTGGTTAACCAAAGTTATGTTAGAACACCCAAACCTTCTGAACAAATTAGAGTTGAACCTAGTGTTGCTATGATTAAAGATCTCTTGGTCGATAATATTGATGGGCATGTTATTTACTTCTATGATGAAGCTTCTAGAATTGCCAACCTGATAAAAATGATAAACATAGACCAATTGTTGGCATGCCTGTTGTCTCAGTCATGATAGGAGATCACTGTTATCATGGGTTATGTGACCTAGGTGCTAGTGTGAGTGCTATTCCTTTTTCCTTATATAAAGAAATTAAGGATATAGCACCTGCTGAAATAGAAGGCATAGATGTCACTATTAAATTTGCTAATAGAGATACTATATCACCAATTGGGATTCTTAGAGATGTTGAAGTCTTGTGTGGGAAAATAAAATACCCTACTGATTTTCTTGTTCTTAGCTCCCCACAAGGTGACGTTTTACCAATTTTTTTGGTAGACCTTTCTTGAACACCGTCAATGCCAAAATAGATTGTGAGAAACAAACGGTCGGTGTTAGCTTTGGTGATGAATCTCATGAATTTAATTTTTCCAAGTTTAGTAGACAACCTCATAAGAAAGATTTGCCTAGTAAGGATGATATTATTGGTCTTGCTTCTATTGCTGTAACTCCTACTGACCCTTTGGAACAATATTTGCTAGACCATGAAAATGATTTGCATATGGATGAAAGAAATGAAATAGATGGAATCTTTTTCAAACAACAACCTCTACTTAAACACAATTTGCCTATTGAAACTCTAGGAGGTCCTCCTCCACCTAAAGGTGATCCTTTGTTTGAATTAAAACAATTGCCAGACACTTTGAAATATGCTTATCTTGATGAGAAAAATATATATCCTATTATTCTTAGTGCTAACCTTTCAGAACTTGAAGAAGAAATATGATTGAAAGTTCTAAGGAAGCACAGAGCTGCTATTGGATATACTCTTGATGATCTTAAGGGCATTAGTCCCACTCTATGTCAGCACAAGATTAATACGGAACTTGATGCTAAACCCGTTGTTGATCACCAACGTCAGTTAAATCAAAAGATGAAAGAAGTGGTAAGAACGAAAATATTGAAACTTCTGGAAGAAGGTATAATCTATCCTATAACTGATAGTAGATGGGTAAGTCATGTTCATTGTATCCCTAAGAAGGGAGGTATTGCTGTTGGTCCTAATGATAAGAATGAGCTTATTCCACAAAGAATTGTCATAGGCTATAGGGTGGTAATTGATTATAGAAAATTAAACAAAGCAACTAGAAAAGATCATTACCCTCTACCTTTTATTGATCAAATGTTAGAAAGATTATCTAGGCACACACATTTTTGCTTCCTTGATGGATATTCTGGGTTTTCACAAATACCTGTTTTACAACCTGATCAAGAAAAGACCACTTTTACTTATCCTTTTGGAACTTTTGCTTATAGACGTATGCCTTTTGGTTTATGTAATGCACCTGCTACCTTTCAAAGATGTATGAATGTTATGATTTTTGTGAAAAGTTTGTTGAGGTTTTCATGGATGACTTTTCCATTTATGGGAAGTTTTTTGATGATTGTTTAAGCAATCTTGACTGAGTTTTGCAGAGATGCGAACAAACAAATCTTATCTTGAATTGGGAGAAGTGCCACTTTATGGTTAAGGAAGGCATTGTTTTGGGCGATAACATTTCTAAAAGAGGCATTGAGGTGGACAAAGCCAAGGTTGATACAATTGAGAAAATGCCATGTCCTAAAGATATTAAAGGTATTTATAGTTTCCTTGGTCATGCTGGTTTCTATAGGAGGTTTATCAAAGACTTTTCTAAAATTTCTAGGCCTCTTACGAATCTTTTGCAAAAGGATATTCCCTTTGTGTTTGATGATGATTGTTTGGAAGCCTTTAAAACACTAATGAAAGCCTTAATTACTGCACCTGTTGTTAAACCACCTGATTGGAACTTGCCTTTTGAGATTATGTGTGATGCTAGTGATTATGCTGTTGGTGCTGTTTTAGGACAAAGAGTTGATAAGAAACTAAATGTTATTCATTATGCTAGTAAAACTCTACACAGTGCTCAAAGTAATTATGATACTACTGAAAAAGAATTCTTAGCATTAGTGTTTGCTTGTGATAAATTCAGATCTTACATTGTTAATTCTAAAGTGACTGTTCACACAGATCATGCTGCTATAAAATATCTTATGGAAAACAAAGATGCAAAACCTAGACTCATTAGGTAGGTTCTTCTGCTACAAGAATTTTATTTGCATATCACTGATAGGAAAGGAGCAGAGAACCTCGTAGCTGATAACTTGTCTAGGCTGGAAAATATTCTTGATGACCCACAACCTATTAATGATAGCTTTCCTGATGAAAAATTAGCCGCAATAAATGTTTCTAATAGCACACCTTGGTATGCTGACTATGCTATTTGAAAGTGCGTTATGTCGACTAGAGGGGGGGGTGAATAGGCGATTTTTATGAATTCTTCACTGAGCAATTTGCCGGTGAGGAAATTCCTTAGCGAAGAACTATTAGCAGCGGAATAAGTACTCAGAAGTAAGCATAACAGAATACAAGCATGGTCATCATGATGAAATGAAGACTAGCACAGAGTACAGAAAGCGTAATCACAGGATAACACAAGATGAAGACAAACAGACTGAAGAAATTGAACTGAGGAAATTGAGAAAGTCTTTAGTCAAAGTCTTCAAACACAGATATAAACAAACACTCAACACAGTAATGAGGAAATGAAAGCGTTGAGGAAATAGAACCAGTTAGGTTGGTGAAGACAATGATTTGGTAGACCAGTTCCAACTGCTGTCTCAGTTGTACGTCTGGTTGGAGCGGCTGAGTATTTAAACTCGAGGACACACAGTCCCGGACACCCAGTCACTGAGCACGCAGCTCAGGACACCCAGTCCTCACCGTATTCTCCTTGAACTAAGGTCACACAGACCTCGTCCAATCACTCGTGGTAAGTCTTCAGGCGACTTCCAAACCTTCACAGACTTGGTCACTCGGCGATCCACAATTCCTCTTGGATGCTCTAGACCTTGACGCCTAACCGTCTGGAAGAAGCACAGTCTTCAAAGGTAACAAGCGTCAGATCCACGCAGGATCAATTTCTTCAGTGATGCTCAATCACTTTGGGTTTGTAGGGGTTTGGTTTTGGATTTTCCTCACTCGATGATTTTCGCTCAAAGTCCTCGGAGGATGGGTTGCTCTCAAATGACAAGTGTCAAGTTCTCTCGGAGCAGCCAACCAGCTAGTGGTTGTAGGGGGCGGCTATTTATAGCCTAGGGAGCAGCCCGACATGATAAGACATAAATGCCCTTCAATGATATGACCGTTAGGTGGATACGATATTTTGGGACAGCTGGCGCGCAGCACAGCAACGGTCGGAAATTTGACTCTCAAATTCCTCAGGGCTATCATGTTCCTCACTGTGTAGGTAATTCTCACTAACGAATTCCTAACTCCTCAGTTAGAACAAATTCATCAGCGACCAGAAGAACTTCGTCTCTGTCACTGAAGAAAGTGACTGAACTGTATGAGATTTCCAAAGGCTTCACTCGAAGGGATTGGTAGGTGTAGGATTTTGAGTTGAGCATCACATGGAAATTTTTCCTTAGTATTTCCTCGACCCCCTTTAACAGTACGGTGTTTCCTATGACTCAAGAAAGAGAAAATGAAACTACGAAAACAAAAGTCTTCACGCTTCATGTTCCACAAATGAATACCAAGTCTTCAAGGTCACACCAATTTCTTCACTTTCAATGTCTTCAGAAAGTCTTTAGAATATCAAAGTCTTCAGTTGAAGAACTTCATTTTTAGGGGTTGACTTTCTCTGTAAATATCAAACTCCTCATAGACTTATAGACCTGTGTACACTCACAAACGCATTAGTCCCTTAACCTATAAGTCTTCAATACACCAAAATCACTAAGGGGCACTAGATGCACTTACAATCTCCCCCTTTTTGGTGATTGATGACAACATAGGTTAAGTTTTCAACGGGGATAAACATATGAAGTGTATACACTGATATTGAGGAATTTGATTACAAGATATAGAAGAACTCCCCCTGAAGATGTGCATAGTGAGGAATTTGCTTTTGAGGCAATGCACATTTGAAGAGTTGAATCATGGAGATCTCCCCCTATATCTTGTAATTCATACACGCATTTGATATATAATATGAAGAATTTGAAATGCATGATGAAATATGGTGCCTGATGAGATTCAGCATGCGTGCAATGTCATTAATGAGGATTAAGCATGCAAAGCATAAAGCAACAAAAGTATTAGCGCACCATCGGGTTTAAGATTACAACTCGATCCAAATAAAAGTTTCAGAAGAACGAGAGTTGTAACTTAAAAAGTGCCCTTAATATAGACCCGCTTGAAGACTAACTCAGATTTCTCCCCCTTTGTCATCAAATGACCAAAAGGATTGAAACTGAGGGCTAACGCCCCTGAAGAATTTCAAGTCGATGGAGGAGCGCCAGCGTTGTCGGGGTTGTTTGTTGTAGCAGGGCCTGCCGCAGTGTCGTCCAAATCTTCATACTCATTAGTGTCACGCGATGAAGAATAAGAGCTGGCCACCAGTGGAGGAATTTTGACCCTCTTGAATTTCTCCGGAGGAGGTGCAGACCAGTCAAATTCTTCCTTGAGACCCATAGTCTTCAGTTCTTCAGCGCTATAGACATGAGTGAGGACAGCCCAGGTGCGGTTGAAGGTTTCATGAAGGTAGTATTGGTTCTTCTTCACTGCATTGTGTGTTGAGGTCATATAGTGAAGAAGTGCACCAAACTGACGCTTTACCCATTTGTGATTGCGATCAACCTTCTGATGAAGACTGAGGAGTAACTCACAGTCAGTCATCACCCTGGGTGCTGTGGCTTGAGGATTTTGCTTAGCTGAGGTATTTGCGGCAGAGTCATGTGTGGCAGAATCGTCATTGGTAGAGTAAGATGCAGCCTTGCGAAATTGACCATCCAATGGACGAATGCCTTCATCGATCACAGCAGCGGCCTTGCCTTTATCATCAGCTGATGAAACTGTCCGTTTGAGGACTTCAATGGGAGGCAAGTAGCTACCGTGGTTCAGAGTGTCAGCTTTGTAATTCAGTGAAGATCTTCCCCTGATGAATCTCATAATCCAAGGAGCATAGGGCTTTAGCTCGAATGGTGACATAGCAATATTGGCCAGAGTCCTCATGAAGAAATCATGGAAGTTGACGGGAACGCCATGAATGATGTTGAAAAGCATATTCTTCATGATGCCAACGACTTCTTCATCATTTGAGTCGTGGCCTTTGATGGGACTCATTGTCTTCGTCAGAATTCGATAGACAGTCCGAGGCACATAGAGTAATTCCTTGACGAGGAATTTGGTTCGTGGGACCTGCCTTGGCTTCAAAGGCTTCATCAGCACTTGCATATAGTGATTTGAAAGTTCTGGTTCGTTGTAGATACAACGAGCACCATCAAGTGGAAGACTGAGTGGTAGAGCATGAAGCAAGTCAGTTACTGGTGCCTTGTAGTGAGTATTTTCAGACATCCAGTCTAATACCCATGAGTTCACCTCTTCAGCTTCTCCGGGGATGTGCAAAGTTGCATAGAATTGAAGAATGAGTTCTTCATTCCAGTCACAGATATCAGTGCAGAAATTCAGAAGTCCTGCACCGTGAAGAACACTGAGGACTGGCTCAAAGCCGGGCAGAGACTCCATGTCCACATGAGGAATATGTGCATGATCGAAGACTTTGTCTTTGTTGAAGAGCACTGAGGAATAGAAATTGGCTTGGCTGGCAGTCCAGAAACGCCTCTTCCTTATGCGAGCAGAATCATATGGATTATAATCAGTGAAGAATACATGCTCGGCAAAGAAATCTTCAGCCTTGAACTTCTGTTTGCTTGAGAACGAATTGTTTGGATTTGGTAGAGGGGTGTCAGTGAGTTGCATCACCACCTCAGGAATTACGAGCTTAGGTTCTTCAGGCTGAGGAATTTTTGTTCCTCAACAGGTGTAGTCTGAGGATCAGCAGTAGCAGGTTCATCAGCACTAGTGGCTGGAATTTCTTCATGGACAGATGAAGTGGGATGAGTTTCTTCAGAGCCCATTTGAATAGTTGGAGCAGGGGACTGAGGTATCTGTTGGATTGGGGTGAAGAGTGGAGAATTTGGATGCTGACTTTCCCAAAAGTCATCGTTCATCACTGGCGTTGTGCTTCCAATATCCACATCTTCTTCAAGTTCCTCAACACCGACCTCTTCAGCTGTGAACTGAGGCATAGGTGAAGAAATGATTGGGGTTGAAGGGATTGCTTCCACTTCAATTTCTTCATCAATCTGCTCTGAGGAAGCACCAGAATGATTTTCTTCATCAGATCCGCTTGGGATCTCATAGTCTTCTCCAAAAGGAACAAGGTCCTTTGATGGCATGGAGGAAATCGAAACAGCATCAATTGGATTTTCGAGTGAGCCGGTCATTGGCTTCATTTTCTTCGCAGCCGAAGAGTTTGACACAGCTGATGCCTTCCTTTTCTTCACTGCAGCTCGCTCTGTAGCCTTGGTCTTCTTCACATCAGAAGCAGATGGAAGAATTGGAGTTGGTGTGGGCGCAGGAGGAGCTGAGGAATCTGGTTCATTTTCTTTAGGCGCACCACTAGTGGATGCCCTGGCAATTTCTTCAGCGGCTGGAATTTCTTCACCAGCCCTGCAATGAGCATGTTCTTCAGCAGGCTGAAAGTCATCAGCGTTGCTGGCATGTTCTTCAGCAGGCTGAGCAGAGTTTGCAGCCTGAAGATTTTCTTGTTGCGATGGGGCTGCAACATTTGTGAATTTCTTCGTCAGATTAACGAATCTTACTTTAGCTCCTTGCCAATCAGCATAGTAGGCATCAAAGTCTTTGCTGAGGGCTTGAATTTTAGACTGAGCCTGGAGAAGTTCCTCAGGTGTCATTCTGACAACGTTTTTCTTCAGGAGCTTCTCCTTTCTGTATTGAGCTTTCCTGATCTCTCTTGCCTTTCCAAACTTCCATTTCTCTTCAGTGATGAAATGGGTCAGCATGTGACTTTGACCAGGGGTCAGATGAAAATCAGGCATAGGGGTGTTAGGATCCTTGTGCCAGAGATCAATGTAATCGAGGATTTTTCTTGGATCCAAAAGCAGTGGCACAGATGTGCCTTTGGCTCTAGCGGCCTTCACCTGTCTGTCTCTGATGATTTCTGCAAGTTCATCATTAGAAGCTTCATCATCAGAAGGCACATGGAATGCGACCTATTTCTTCTTTGGACTTGGCCGAGGACCTCGTCCAGCTGTTGCTTTGGTCTTCAACAGTGTGGGGCTTGATGAGGAAATTGGTGCAGCTGAGGAACTTGCTGAAACACCAGAGGCAATCAAGAAACCAGCAGTCCTTTGACATGTAGCCAGATGCACAGGAGCTGAGGACTTTGAAGGAGCTGTTGAGGATTTTGGTTGAGCTGTAGAAGTGTGAGGAATTTGCCATGAGGGCACTGTTGGTGAAGCACTTGGCTTACGAGCAGGCTTCTTTGGCATGGATTTCCTCGGTTTTACCGAGGCCTCAGTAGCAGTAGCAGTGGTAGAATCCTCATTGAATTTCTTCACTGCCTCCTTGGCTTGTCTTGCCAATTTAGCTTGGCGCTTAGCCCATTCTTCAGGAAAGTCCTCACCACGTTTGATGCTTGTGGGGTCAGCTACTTGGCCAGGTGCCAATGGAGCTCTTGGGCATGGAGGATTGAGGGCGAATTTCCTCATGTACTTTGGAGTCACATATCTGTATTCCCTCCATTCCCTTGCCCATCTCCGTTCAATCCTCTGAATGCGCACTTTGCGCTGATTTTTGTTTTCTTTGCCAAATTTTGCTTCATCAGGTGTGCAATAGTCAGCATAAATTTCCTCAGGGATTTCAAACACAGTCATAACCTTAGGTTTCTTTCCTCCTTTCTGCGGCTTCTTACCGTCTGCCATATTCTTCAGTTGAGGAATTTGAACAATCGAGTTCTTTGAAGAAGTATGCAGTTTTTCTTTGAGGAACGCTGCAAATGAGTTAAGTTGATGAGAACCTAGTGATTCAGCAGCAAACATGAGTACCTATGAACAGAGTACAGGTGCGAGGAATTAGGAGAGGTCATATGCGTTCTGAGAAGGTTTTTCGAAAAGAACAAGTTTTGAGGAATTTGACCAGATGAACCTTGAGGAATTTCACTAAGCGTTCTTGTCTTAGGTTCCAGAGTTGTACAGATCGAAGATCCACACAATTAGGGAATCTTGAAGAAAATGATTGCTTAGAGAAACAGTTCAAGATCATATGATGTGAGGTGTTCATATGTGTGAAGATTTGAAGAATAAACACCTTTGAAGATTTTCAGGAAAGTTTGAGAATCAAAGTGAGTAATAAAAGTTACTTTTAATTACCCGAAGTGAAGAACACGACAAACTGAGAAGAACAGATGTGAAGTTCGTCAGGTTAGATCTCCCACGCCCTAACTTGGCAGAGGAAGACAGCTACGGCGGCGGCGGAGTGAAGATTTCCGCGGTCGGCGTGATTACGACGGCGACGAGGTCGAGGCAGCGAAGCTCTTCCTCACTGGCGACGATGGAGTAGCGGCGATGCTAGGGTTTGAGGAGCTCGAGTGAGAGAGTAGCGATCGAGCGGAGTAAATGAATTGAGGAAGGGGAGAGGGGTATTTATAGACACGGTGAAAAACTGTTCGCCCGAAGATTTGGGATGAACGTGCCCCTGCCCTTTCTCCTTCTCGCGACATGTGTCACCCACGTACTGTGTAGTTGAGATCGTGTATGATCGTGGGTGAATAGAATAATGCATTGTGGGATGCGGAACGGTTTGAGCGGCAAAACCGAAAATTTGGATAAGATTTGTTTTAAAGTTTCGTTCGCAATTTCTTCAGCTGACAAGGACACAGTGAAGATTTTGAACGAGTTTCAAATAGAATGCATATGAAGAATTTGTGAATAGATTGGGTTGAGTATAGCATAGAGGGGGAAGGGTCCGATCACATTCACTTAGCAGAAAAAGCAACTTGAAGAAATAGCTATAAGTGAATGCTGTAGAGG
>NC_041383.1:404985869-405076396 GCF_002162155.2 Triticum dicoccoides
CAATGAAGAAAAACGAAGGAAACAGTGAAGATTTTGAAAAGTTGAAGAATTTGAAAAACTGAAGAATTTCAAAACTGAGGAAAAACTCAAATTGAGGATTTTCAACTTTTTGTGGTGGCATGACCCACCGTATAAGAATGATGATTTCAGACACCGCGTACAATTGTCGTAGGGTTCTGAGAATCAAATTCTTCATTAATTTCTTCACACTGAGAGTGTTATTCTTCATTGATTGAAGAAAAACGTTTCTTCATGTGTTGCACATCTAAGTCATCAATTTTGCATAAGTGTTAGGATGTGTGTCCTTTTCGAAGATTCTAAGATATTTAGCTCACACCGCAACTTGCTAAATCTCTTCTCATCCAAGGGCTTAGTGAAGATATCAGCTAGCTGTTCTTCAGTCTTCACGTGCTCGATGGAGATGTCGCCCTTCAACACATGATCACGAAGAAAATGATGAAAAATCTGAATGTGCTTTGTCTTCGAGTGCTGAACTGGGTTGTGAGCAATCTTGATGGCACTCTCATTGTCGCAGAGGAGAGGCACATTCTTCACGTTGACGCCATAGTCCTTGAGTGTTTGCTTCATCCAAAGCAGTTGAGCACAACAAGAGCCAGCAGCAATGTATTCAGCTTCCGCAGTGGACAGTGATACGCAGTTCTGTTTCTTCGAGGACCAACAGACCAAAGATCATCCGAGGAAATGACAAGTGCCAGAAGTTGACTTGCGGTTGTAAGTGCATCTAGTGCCCCTTAGTGATTTTGGTGTATTGAAGACTTATAGGTTAAGGGAGTAATGCGTTTGTGAGTATACACAGGTCTATAAGTCTATGAGGAGTTTGATATTTACAGAGAAAGTCGACCCCTAAAAATGAAGTTCTTCAACTGAAGACTTTGATATTCTGAAGACTTTCTGAAGACTTTGAAAGTGAAGAAATTGGTGTGACCTTGAAGACTTGGTATTCATTTGTGGAACATGAAGCGTGAAGACTTTTGTTTTCGTAGTTTCATTTTCTCCTTCTTGAGTCATAGGAAACATCGTACTGTTAAAGGGGGTCGAGGAAATACTAAGGAAAAATTTCCATGTGATGCTCAACTCAAAATCCTACACCTACCAATCCCTTCGAGTGAAACCTTTGGAAATCTCATACAGTTCAGTCATTTTCTTCAGTGACAGAGACGAAGTTCTTCTGGTCGCTGATGAATTTGTTCCGACTGAGGAGTTAGGAATTCGCCAGTGCGAATTACCTACACAGTGAGGAACATGATAGCCCTGAGGAATTTGAGAGTCAAATTTCCGACCGTTGCTGTGCTGCGCGCCAGCTGTCCCAAAATATCTTATCCACCTAACGGTCATATCATTGAGGGGCATTTATGTCTTATCATGTCGGGCTGCTCCCTAGGCTATAAATAGCCGCCCCCTACAACCACTAGCTGGTTGGCTGCTCCGAGAGAACTTGACACTTGTCATTTGAGAGCAACCCATCCTCCGAGGACTTTGAGCGAAAATCATCAAGTGAGGAAAAACCCCAAACCCAAACACCTACAAACCCAAAGTGATTGAGCATCACTGAAGAGATTGATCCTGCGTGGATCCGACGCTTGTTACCTTTGAAGACTGTGCTTCATCCAGACGGTTAGGTGTCAAGGTCTAGAGCATCCAAGAGGAATTGTGGAAGAGCATCCAAGAGGAATTGTGGATTGTCGAGTGACCAAGTCTGTGAAGGTTTGGAAGTCGCCTGAAGACTTACCACTAGTGATTGGACGAGGTCTGTGTGACCTTAGTTCAAGGAGAATACGGTGATGACTGGGTGTCCTGAGCTGCGTGCTCAGCGACTGGGTGTCCGGGACTGTGTGTCCTCGAGTTTAAATACTCAGCCGCTCCAACCAGACGTACAACTGAGACATCAGTTGGAACTGGTCTACCAAATCATTGTCTTCACCAACCTACTGGTTCTATTTCCTCAACCCTTTCATTTCCTCATTACTGTGTTGAGTGTTTGTTCATATCTGTGTTTGAAGACTTTGACTGAAGACTTTCTAAATTTCCTCAGTTCAATTTCTTCAGTCTGTTTGTCTTCATCTTGTGCTATCCTATGATTACACTTTCTGTACTCTGTGCTAGTCTTCATTTCATCATGATGACCATGCTTGGATTCTGTTATGCTTACTTCTGAGTACTTATTCCGCTGCTAATAGTTCTTCGCTAAGGAATTTCCTCGCCGGTAAATTCCTAAGTGAAGAATTCATAAAAATCGCCTATTCACCCCCCCCCCTCTAGTCGACATAACGCACTTTGAATTGGTATCAGAGCAAGGTACTCCCTTGTTCTGTGTGATTTTGGTTTAACCGCCTGGAGTTTTAGTTATGTCAACCGCAGGTATGATCAAGGTCTCGGCTGGGTGTCCTACCTTTGATGGGACGGACTACCCCTACTGGAAAAACAAGATGCGAATGCATCTCGAGGCAATTGACAACGATCTCTGGTATGTTGTGGAAAATGGCGTTCCCTCTGTTTCACCCTCACTGAACGCTACCGATGTGAAGAGATTCAAGCAACTCGATTCTCAAGCGAAGAATATCATATGTGGCCATCTGAGTAAAGGACAGTATGGAAGAGTGAGTGCCTTGGAAACTACTAAGCTTATCTGGGATAGGCTGTCCAAAGTGAATGAAGGAGTCTCAACTCAGTGTGACTCTCGAGTTGATGTTCTTCGGAATCTCTTCAACCGCTTCAAAAGACTCGACAATGAAAATGTCCAACAAACCTTTGATCGCCTCACTGACATCTCAAATGAGCTTCAAGCCCTCGGTGCCACTGACATCACTGACCATGAGGTGGTGAAGAAACTGTTGAGATCGCTTGATACCTCATTTGATACTCTGGGTCTGATGATACAAGAACAGGCTGACTACAAGTCTCTTGATCCTGCCGATATCCTCGAAAGGCTAAATACTCATGAGTTCCAGCTTGCTGAAAAGAGAGATCTCTATGGTTCGAGCTATGGCAAACCACGTGCCCTGAAGGCCAAGGTTGTGTCTGAGTCTGAATGTGAGGATTCTGGTAGTAGCCTTGGTGATCCTGAAGAATTGAGCCAGGAGCTAGCGCTGCTTGTGAAGAAATTCCAAAAGTTCTCAAGACATGGTCGCTTTAGAAAATCCTCAAGAAGCAGTGATTCCTCATCAAGTGACTATAAGAGAAGGCTGTGCCACAAATGCAAGAAACCTGGTCATTATATTCAAGATTGTCCTCAGTGGGAAAAGGAATTGAAGAAGAAGAAATACAAGGATTACAGTTCTGATGATGCGAAGAAGAAGAAGAAATCGTCAAAATCTTCGTCATCAAAATCCTCGAAGTCTTCATCTCACAAGAAGAGCAGCTCCAAGAAGGCTCGGGCATTCATTGGCAAGGAAATGGACTCTGAAGCTGAATCTGAGGAAAATGAGGAAGAGGAGGCGTCTGAAGAATCCGAATCTGGTGTGGCGAGTCTGGCCTTCGCTACTGCTTTCGTCAGCAAGTCCATCTTCAACACTGAAGAAACTGACTCCACCGACAAGCCTGATGAAGATAATGATGACTACGCTCCCACCTATTGCTTCATGGCAAAAGGTGCAAAGGTACTCAAATACACCTCCTCTGAATCTAGTGAAAATGAATCTAACGAGAATCTCAAGCCCAGCTACTCTAAACTTGCAAAGATTGCTGTAAAACAACAAAGGGCTTTTGAAAATGTTCAAAACATGCTATACAAAAGTGATGATATGTTGGGTGAAGAAATGGATCGCACTAAATCCCTGACTAAAAATCTTCAGAGACTTCAGTCTAGGTTTGATAACCTTCAAAGTCATCATAACACTCTCTTATCTGATCATGAGAAACTTTCTTATGAATTTCTTCAAAGAAAGCAAGATCTTGAGAAGCTAAGAGTGAGTTATGAAGATCTTCAGAAGGAGCGCGATTCATTACTTTCTCAACAAATCAGCACTTCTCAGGAAGAATTTGTTCCTCCATGCTTAACGTGCATTGAACATGAATCTGCTAATTCTTCACCAGAATGTTCAAATGCTTCAACTGTTACAAATTCTTCACCTGCCTCTGCTATCACTAATTCCTCATTTGAGGACATTGCTAGTATCACTGACGATGCAGGGCTGAAGGAACTGTACACGACAGGCATGTACAAAAGCCTCAAAGGGCATCAGATTCTTTGTGATGTGCTCAAAAAGCAGATCCTCAACAGAAACCCTAGGAAAGAGTGTATTGCCTTTGAGAGGAAACTTAATGCTGATGGAACATATTGGAAGCCTGAACAGTACCCCAAAAGCTCATGGGTTGCTGCAAAGGGACCTCCAGTTGATCCATCCAAGTTATCTGACTTTAGATGTGAATCTCCTCATTCTTCTGATGAGTCATTTGACTTCAACTATAAACTGTTCAAAAATCAGAATGGTGAAGTATTTGCTAGATATGTTGGGACTAACTGCAGGAATGGTTCCCCTATGAAGAAAATCTGGGTTCCCAAAAGTTATGTTGAAAGTCTTCAGGTGAATGTCCTCATGACACCACCTGTGAAGAATAGGAACCCCAGAACAAACTCTTCATATGGATCCAAGTCCTCATATGGATCAAATTCCTCAAATGGATCAAAGTCCTCACATGATTATCATTGTACTAACAACTCTGTTTCACAGGGTAGAGCTAAGGGCTACGAATATGCACATTATTCTTCAAATCATTATGTTCATAAGTCCTTGAAGAATTTCTCTGCTTATTCATATGCTTACCCTAACCCCTCTTATGTGGAACGAAATGGTTTGGCCTCTATGCCACCATTCTCGTATGGTGCTTGCAGAGTTATGAACTCTTTGCCACCCCTTCAGATGTGGGTGGTGAAGAAAAAGAACTAATCTCTTATGCAGGGTCAGGTCTCGAGACATGCCTTAACGTCTGAAGAATTTGCTGGGGACCTGACAAAATTGCCTAAAAGGACGCAGGCTAACCATGATGAAATGAATTTTCATTTCACACGTCCTCCTACTGCTATATCTGTTTACCGCTTGATGAAATTCATCTGATGAACTTGATATCATATTCTTCACTGATGAAGCATATGAGATTGTAAGTTACACTAATTCATCTGCAGGATGATCAACCCAAAACCACGGAATGGGTCCTCGATAATGGATGTACAAATCACATGACTGGTGACAAGAATCTTTTGATGGATGCTCCCTTATCACCGTCACATCTGAAGCATATCATCTTTGCTGACAAAGGCAAAAGTCAGGTATTGGGTCTTGGTAAGATTGCGATCTCTAAGGATAAACACATGGACAAAGTCATGCTTGTTGAGTCCTTAGGATACAACCTCATGTCAGTCTCAATGCTTTATGATCTTGATATGGTTGTTGTCTTTGGCAAGTATCGCTGTGTTGTGATTATGGAAGCTGACAATTCCAAAGTCTTCGAAGGCTTTAGGAGAGGAGATTTGTATATTGTTGATTTCTCTACAGGACCACAACCAGTCTTGTGTCTACTTGCAAAAGCTTCAGAAGGCTGGCTATGGCATCGACGACTTGGTCACGCAGGCATGAGGAATTTGCACACGCTTGCGAAGAAGAAGCATGTCATTGGCATTGAGAATGTCAAATTCCTCAAGGATCACTTATGCGGAGCCTGTGAAGCTGGAAAAATGACCAAGGCCAAGCATCCAGCAAAGATTATCATGACCACTACTCGTCCATTCGAATTGCTTCACATGGACCTCTTCGGACCAAATCATTACTCAGCATTCTCTAATGCTGCATCTCTATATGGTTTTGTCATTGTTGATGATTACTCTCGATATACATGGGTACACATTGTTACTTACAAACATGAAGTGCAGGAAGTCTTCAAACAATTTTCCTCGAGGGCTTCAACCAACTTTGGTGTGAAGATCAAGCACATCAAAAGTGACAATGGAACTGAGTTCAAGAATTCCGGTCTTGATGACTATCTTGATGAACTTGGTATTACTCATGAGTTATCTGCTCCTTATACTCCTCAACAAAATGGCGTCGTGGAGCGCAAGAACAGAACTCTAGTTGAGATGGCTCGCACTATGCTTGATGAATACAAAACGCCTCATCGTTTTTGGATTGATGCAATTGATACTGCGTGCCACATCATCAACAGAGTATATCTTCACAAATTCTTCAAGAAGACGGCCTATGAACTCCTCACTGACAAGAAACCCAATGTGAGTTATTTCAAAGTCTTCGGTGCTAAATGCTGGATTAGAGATCCTCACCACAATTCTAAATTTGCACCAAAAGCACATGAAGGTTTTATGCTTGGTTACGGAAAGGACTCGCACACCTACAGAGTCTTCAACATCGCTCTTCACAAGATTGTTGAAACTGTAGATGTGCAGTTCGATGAAACTAATGGCTCGCAAAGAGAGCACCTACCTTCTGTGTTAGATGAACCAGCACCTAAGGATTCTATCAAGTTCAAGGCAACTGAGGATGTCATTCCTACTGAAGAATTTGCTGAAGAATTCATTCCAGTACACGAAGAACGTCGAGTTGACGCACCTGAAGATAATGATGAAGACAATGGGGCTGAGGAAAATGATCAAATACCTCGATGACAACCTGCTCATCCTCGCGTTGCAAAAGAAGTACAAGTTGACAAGATCATCGATGACATTGAAGCGCCAAGTCCTCTCACACGCTCAAAAGCTTCACATTTATCTAACTTTTGTGGCCACTATGCTTTTGTCTCTATCACAGAGCCCACTAAGGTAGATGAAGCATTTTCGGAACCGGAGTGGATTCAGGCTATGCAAGAAGAATTACAACAGTTCGAGCTCAACAATGTCTGGGAACTGGTCAAACGTCCAGATCCTCGCAAGCATAATATCATTGGCACAAAGTGGATCTACTGCAACAAGCAAGATGAAAATGGCCTTGTGGTAAGGAATAAGGCACGACTGGTAGCTCAAGGCTACACACAGGTTGAAGGAATTGATTTCGATGAAACTTTTGCACCTGTTGCTAGACTTGAGGCTATTCGCATATTACTTGCTTATGCTAATCATCATGATATCATCTTATATCAAATGGATGTGAAAAGTGCACTCCTCAATGGTAAGCTTGAGGAAGAAGTATATGTTGCTCAACCCCCAGGTTTTGAAGATCCAAAGAATCCTGACAAAGTCTTCAGACTTAATAAGGCCCTCTATGGCCTCAAGCAAGCTCCTCGGGCGTGGTATGATACATTGAAGGAATTCCTCGTGAAGAATGGCTTCACACCCGGTTCACTCGACCCTACTCTCTTTACTAAATCTTATGATGGTGAACTGTTTGTGTGCCAAATATATGTTGATGATATTATCTTTGGCTGTACTGACCAACGTTATAGTGATGAATTTGCCTATATGATGAGTGAAGAATATCAAATGTCTATGATGGGAGAGTTGAAATTCTTCTTAGGCCTTCAAATTCGTCAACAGTGCAATGGCATATTCATATCTTAGGAGAAATACCTCAAAGATGTACTGAGGAAATTCGGCATGCAAGATTGCAAAGGCGTCAAAATTCCTATGCCCACAAAAGGCCATCTATGCACTGATGAAAATGGTATTGACTTCGATCACAAGGTATACCGCTCCATGATTGGCTCTTTATTGTACTTATGTGCATCTAGGCCAGATATAATGCTTAGTGTTTGCATGTGTGCCCGATTTCAAGCTGCACTGAAGGAATCACACCATAAGGCTGTGAAGCATATTCTTCGATATCTAGCTCACACACCAACACTAGGATTATGGTATCCCAAGGGTTCTGCTTTTGATCTCATTGGATATTCTGACTCTGACTATGCTGGTGATCGTGTGGACCGCAAGTCAACTTCTGGCACTTGTCATTTCCTCGGACGATCTTTGGTCTGTTGGTCCTCGAAGAAATATAACTGCGTATCACTGTCCACTGCGGAAGCTGAATACATTGCTGGTGGCTCTTGCTGTGCTCAACTGCTTTGGATGAAGCAAACACTCAAGGACTATGGTGTCAACGTGAAGAATGTGCCTCTCCTCTGTGACAATGAGAGTGCCATCAAGATTGCTCACAACCCAGTTCAGCACTCAAAGACAAAGCACATTCAGATTCGTCATCATTTTCTTCGTGATCATGTGTTGAAGGGCGACATCTCCATCGAGCACGTGAAGACTGAAGAACAGCTAGCTGATATCTTCACTAAGCCCTTGGATGAGAAGAGATTTAGCAAGTTGAGGTGTGAGCTAAATATCTTAGAATCTTCGAATGTTCTTTGAAAAGGACACACATCCTAACACTTATGCAAAATTGATGACTTAGATGTGCAACACATGAAGAAATGTTTTTCTTCAATCAATGAAGAATAACACTCTAAGTGTGAAGAAATTAATGAAGAATTTGATTCTCAGAAGCCTACGACAATTGTATGCGGTGTCTGAAATCATCATTCTTATACGGTGGGTCACGCCACCACAAAATGTTGAAAATCTTCAATTTAAGTTTTTCCTCAATTTTTGAAATTCTTCAGTTTCTCAAATTCTTCAACTTTGCAAAATCTTCACTGTTTCCTTTGTTTTTATTCATTGGCTATATATATATATGCATTTATGTCCTCTACAACATTCACTTATAGCTATTTCTTCAAGTTGCTTTTTCTGCTAAGTGAAGGTGATCGGACCCTTCCCCCTCTA
This sequence comes from Triticum dicoccoides, assembly GCF_002162155.2. Classification (NCBI taxonomy): domain Eukaryota; kingdom Viridiplantae; phylum Streptophyta; class Magnoliopsida; order Poales; family Poaceae; genus Triticum; species Triticum dicoccoides. The sequence goes on from NC_041383.1 coordinate 404,994,601, forward strand.
TGCTATACTCAACCCAATCTATTCACAAATTCTTCATATGCGTTCTATTTGAAACTCGTTCAAAATCTTCACTGTGTCCTTGTCAGCTGAAGAAATTGCGAACGAAACTTTAAAACAAATCTTATCCAAATTTTCGGTTTTGCCGCTCAAACTGTTCCGCATCCCACGATGCATTATTCTATTCACCCGAGATCGTAGACGATCTCCACTACACAGTACGTGGGTGACACATGTCGCGTGAAGGAGAAAGGGCAGGGGCACGTTCGTCCCAAATCTTCGGGCGAACAGTTTTTCATCGTGTCTATAAATACCCCTTTCCCCTTCCTCACTTCATTTACTACGCTCGACCTCTCTCTCCCGCTCGAGATCCTCAAACCCTAGCGCCGCCGCTACTCCATCGTCGCCGGTGAGGAAGAGCTTCGTTGCCTCGACCTCGTCGCCGTCGTACTCACGCCGACCGTGGAAATCCTCACTCCGCCGCCGCCGTAGCTGTCTTCCTCCGCTGAGTTAGGGCAAGGAAGATCTAACCTGACGAACTTCCCATCTGTTCTTCTCAGTTCATCATGTTCTTCACTTCGGGTAATTAAAAGTTACTTTTATTACTCGTGTTGATTCTCAAGCTTTCCTGAAAATCTTCAAAGGTGTTTATTCTTCAAAACTTCACACATATGAACACCACACACATCATATGATCTTGAACTGTTTCTCTAAGCAACCTTTTTCTTCAAGATTCCCTAATTGTGTGGATCTTCGATCTATACAACTCTGGAACCTAAGACAAGAACGCTTAGTGAAATTCCTCAAGGTGCATGTGGTCAAATTCCTCAAAACTTGTTCTTTTCGAAAAACCTTCTCAGAACGCATATGACCTCTCTGAATTCCTCGCACCTGTACTCTGTTCACAGGTACTCATGTCTACTGCTGAATCACTAGGTTCTCATCAACTTAACTCATTTGCAGTGTTCCTCGAAGAAAAACTGCATACTTCTTCAGAGAACTCAATTGTTCAAATTCCTCAACTGAAGAATATGGCAGACGGTAAGAAGCCGCAGAAAGGAGGAAAGAAACCTGAGGTTATGACTGCATTTGAAATCCCTAAGGAAATTTATGCTGACTATTGCACACCTGATGAAGCAAAATTTGGCAAAGAAAACAAAAATCAGCGCAAGGTGCGCATTCAGAAGATTGAACGGAGATGGGCAAGGGAATGGAGGGAATACAGATATGTGACTCCAAAGTACATGAAGAAATTCGCCATCAATCCTCCATGCCCAAGAACTCCATTGGCACCTAGCCAAGCAGCTGATCCCACAAGCATCAAATGTGGTGAGGACTTTCTTGAAGAATGGGCTAAGCGCCAAGCTAAATTGGCAAGACAAGCCAAGGAGGCAGTGAAGAAATTCAATGAGGATTCTGCCACTGCTACTACTACTGAGGCCTCGGTCAAACCGAGGAAATCCATGCCAAAGAAGCCTACTCGTAAGCCAAGTGCTTCACCATCAGCGCCCTCACGGCCAAGTTCCTCAGCAGCGCCCTCAAGGCAAATTCCTCACACTGCTACAGCTCCACCAAAGTCCTCAACAACTCCTTCAAAGTCCTCAGCTCCTGTGCATCTGGCTACATGTCAAAGGACTGCTGGTTTCTCGGTTGCCTCTGGTGTTTCAGCAAGTTCCTCAGCTGCACCAATTCCATCAGATGGCCCGACTCTGCTAAAGACCAAAGCAACAGCTGGACGAGGTCCTCGGCCAAGTCCAAAGAAGAAATAGGTCGCATTCCATGTGCCTTCTGATGATGAAGCTTTTGATGATGATCTTGCGGAAATCATCAGAGATCGCCAAGAAAGGGCCGCTAGAGCCAAAGGCACATCTGTGCCACTGCTGTTGGATCCGAGGAAAATCCTCGATTATATTGATCTCTGGCACAAGGATCCAAACACCCCAATGCCTGATTTTCATCTGACCCCTGGACAAAGTCATATGTTGACCCATTTCATCACTAAAGAGAAATGGAAGTTTGAAAAGGCAAGAGAGATTAAGAAAGCTCAATACAGAAAGGAGAAGTTCTTGAAGAACAACGTTGTTAGAATGACACCTGAGGAACTTCTCAAGGTCCAGACTAAAATTCAAGACCTCAACAAAAACTTTGATGATTTTTATGCTGATTGGCAAGGGGCCAAAGTCAGATTCGTCAACCTGACGAAGAAATTCACAAATGTTGCTGCTCCAACGCAACATGAAATTCCTCAGCTGAAGCCTCAGCTCAGCCGACTGAAGAACATGCCAGCACGGCTGATGAAGTTTAGGCTGCTGATGAAAATGCTAGTTCCAGGGCTGATGATCCCATTCCAGCCGCTGAAGAAATTGCCAGGGCATCCACTAGTGGTGCGCCTGAAGAAACTGAACAAGTCAGGGAAACTGCATCAGTTGAGCCTGAGGAAATTCAACCAGATTCCTCAGCTCCTCCTGCGTCAACACCAACTCCAATTCTTCCATCTGCCTTTGATGTGAAGAAGACCAAGGCTGCAGAGCGAGCTGCAGTGAAGAAAAGGAAGGCATCAGCTGTGTCAAATTCTTCAGCTGCGAAGAAAATGAAGCCAATGACCAGCTCACTCGAAAATCCAATTGATGCTGTTCCGATTTCCTCCATGCCATCAAAGGACCTTGTTCCTTTTGGAGAAGACTATGAGATCCCAATCGGATCTGATGAAGAACATCATTCTGCTGCTTCGTCAGAGCAAATTGATGAAGAAATTGAAGTGGACGCAATCCCTTCAACGCCAATCATTTACTCACCTAATCCTCAGTTCACAGCTGCAGAGGCTGGTGTTGAGGAAATTGAAGATGAAGATGTGGATATAGGGTGCACCACACCTGTGATGAATGATGACTTTTGGGAAAGTCAGCATCACAATACTCCTCTCTTGACCCCGATCCAACAGATTCCTCAGTCCCCTGCACCAACAGTTCAAATGGGCTCTGAAGAAACTCAACCCATTCTCTCTGTGCATGAAGAAATTCCAGCCACTAGTGCTGATGAACCTGCTCATGCTGATCCTCAGACTGCACCTGTTGAGGAACAAGAAATTCCTCAGCCTGAAGAACCTGAGCTCGCAATTCCTGAGGTGGTGATGCAACTCACAGACACCCCTCTGCCCAAGCAAAAGAATCCGTTCTCAAGCAAACAAAAGTTCAAGGCTGAAGATTTCTTTGCCGAGCACGTATTCTTCACTGACTATAATCCATATGATTCTGCTCGCATAAGGAAGAGGTGTTTCTGGACTGCCAGCCAAGCCAATTTCTATTCCTCAGTGCTCTTCAACAAAGACAAAGTCTTCGATCATGCACATATTCCTCATGTGGACATGGAGTCTATGCCCGGCTTTGAGCCAGTCCTCAGTGTTCTTCACGACGCAGGACTTCTGAATTTCTGCATTGATATCTGTGACTGGAATGAAGAACTCATTCTTCAATTCTATGCAACTCTGCACATCACCGGAGACGCTGAAGACGTGAATTCCTGGGTATTAGACTGGATGTCTGAAAATACTCACTACAAGGCACCAGCAACTGAATTGCTTCGTGCTCTACCACTCAGTCCTCCACTTGATGATGCTCGTTGTATCTACAACGAACCAGAACTTTCAAATCACTATATGCAAGTGCTGATGAAGCCTTTGAAGCCAAGGTAGGCCCCACGAACCAAATTCCTCGTCAAGGAATTACTGTATGTGCCTCGGACTGTCTATCGAATTCTTACGAAGACAATGAGTCCCATCAAAGGCCACGACTCAAATGATGAAGAAGTCGTTGGCATCATGAAGAATATGCTTTTCAACATCATTCATGGCGTTCCCGTCAACTTCCATGATTTCTTCATGAGGACTCTGGCCAATATTGCTATGTCACCGTTCGAGCTGAAGCCCTATGCTCCTTGGATTATGAGATTCATCAGGGCAAGATCTTCACTGAATTACAAAGCTGACACTCTGAACCACGGTAGCTACTTGCCTCCCATTGAAGTCCTCAAATGGACAGTTTCATCAACTGATGATAAAGGCAAGGCCGCTGCTGTGATCGATGAAGGCATTCGTCCATTGGATGGTCAATTTCGCAAGGCTCCATCTTACTCTACCAATGATGATTCTGCCACACATGACTCTGCCGCAAATACCTCAGCCAAGCAAAATCCTCAAGCCACAGCACCCAGGGTGATGACTGACCGTGAGTTACTCCTCAGTCTTCATCAGAAGGTTGATCGCAATCATAAATGGGTCAAGCGTCAGTTTGGTTCAATTCTTCACAATATGACCTCAACACACAATGCAGTGAAGAAAAACCAATACTACCTCCATGAAACCTTCAACCGTACCTGGGCTGTTCTCTCTCATGTCTACAACACTGCAGATTAGAAGAATATGGGTCTCAAGGAAGAATTTGACTGGTCTGCACCTCCACCGAAGAAATTCAAGAAGGTCAAAGTTCCTTCCTTGGTGGCCAGCTCCTATTCTTCATCACGTGACACTGATGAGTATGAAGATTTGGACGACACTGCGGCAGGCCCTGCTTTAACAAACAACCTTGACAACGCTGGCGCTCCTCCATCAACTTGAAATTCTTCAGGGGCGTTAGTCCTCAGTTTCAATCCTTTTGGTCATTTGATGACAAAGGGGGAGAAATTTGAGTTAGTCTTCAAGCGAGTCTATACTAAGGGCATTTTTTAAGTTACAACTCTCGTTCTTCTGAAACTTTTATTTTGATCGAGTTGTAATCTTAAACCCCATGGTGCGGTGATACTTTTGTTGCATTATGCTCTGCATGCTTATTTCCTTGTTAATGACATTGCACGCATACCGAATCTCATCAGGCACCATATTTCATCCTGCATTTCAAATTCTTCATATTATATATCAAATGCGTGTATGAATTACAAGATATAGGGGGAGATCCCCATGATTCAACTCTTCAAATGTGCATTGCCTCAAAAGCAAATTCCTCACTATGCACATCTTCAGGGGCTGTTCTTCTATATCTTGCAATCAAATTCCTCAAGATCAGTGTATACACTTCATATGTTTATCCCCGTTGAAAACTTAACCTATGTTGTCATCAATCACCAAAAAGGGGGAGATTGTAAGTGCATCTAGTGCCCCTTAGTGATTTTGGTGTATTGAAGACTTATAGGTTAAGGGACTAATGCGTTTGTGAGTATACATAGGTCTATAAGTCTATGAGGAGTTTGATATTTACAGAGAAAGTCGACCCCTAAAAATGAAGTTCCTCAACGAAAGACTTTGATATTCTGAAGACTTTCTGAAGACTTTGAAAGTGAAGAAATTGGTGTGACCTTGAAGACTTGGTATTCATTTGTGGAACATGAAGCGTGAAGACTTTTGTTTTCGTAGTTTCATTTTCTCCTTCTTGAGTCATAGGAAATACCGTACTGTTAAAAGGGGTCGAGGAAATACTAAGGAAAAATTTCCATGTGATGCTCAACTCAAAATCCTACACCTACCAATCCCTTCGAGTGAAGCCTTTGGAAATCTCATACAGTTCAGTCATTTTCTTCAGTGACAGAGATGAAGTTCTTCTGGTCGCTGATGAATTTGTGCTGACTGAGGAGTTAGGAATTCGCCAGTGCGAATTACCTACACAGTGAGGAACATGATAGCCCTGAGGAATTTGAGAGTCAAATTTCCGACCGTTGCTGTGCTGCACGCCAGCTGTCCCAAAATATCTTATCCACCTAACGGTCATATCATTGAGGGGCATTTATGTCTTATCATGTCGGGCTGCTCCCTAGGCTATAAATAGCCGCCCCCTACAACCACTAGCTGGTTGGCTGCTCCGAGAGAACTTGACACTTGTCATTTGAGAGCAACCCATCCTCCGAGGACTTTGAGCAAAAATCATCAAGTGAGGAAAACCCCCAAACCCAAACACCTACAAACCCAAAGTGATTGAGCATCACTGAAGAGATTGATCCTGCGTGGATCCGACGCTTGTTACCTTTGAAGACTGTGCTTCTTCCAGACGGTTAGGCGTCAAGGTCTAGAGCATCCAAGAGGAATTGTGGATTGCCGAGTGACCAAGTCTGTGAAGGTTTGGAAGTCGCCTGAAGACTTACCACGAGTGATTGGACGAGGTTTGTGTGACCTTAGTTCAAGGAGAATACGGTGAGGACTGGGTGTCCTGAGCTGCGTGCTCAGCGACTGGGTGTCCGGGACTGTGTGTCCTCGAGTTTAAATACTCAGCCGCTCCAACCAGACGTACAACTGAGACAGCAGTTGGAACTGGTTTACCAAATCATTGTCTTCACCAACCTACTGGTTCTATTTCCTCAACCCTTTCATTTCCTCATTACTGTGTTGAGTGTTTGTTCATATCTGTGTTTGAAGACTTTGACTGAAGACTTTCTAAATTTCCTCAGTTCCATTTCTTCAGTCTGTTTGTCTTCATCTTGTGCTATCCTGTGATTATGCTTTCTGTACTCTGTGCTAGTCTTCATTTCATCATGACGACCATGCTTGTATTATGTTATGCTTACTTCTGAGTACTTATTCCGCTGCTAATAGTTCTTCGCTAAGGAATTTCCTCACCGGCAAATTCCTCAGTGAAGAATTCATAAAAATCGCCTATTCACCCCCCTCTAGTCGACATAACGCACTTTCAGCGGTCCACGCGATCACCAGCATAGTCAGAGTCAGAATATCCAATGAGATAAAAAGCAGAGCCCTTGGGGTACCATAATCCTAGTGTTGGTGTGTGAGCTAGATATCGAAGAATATGCTTCACAGCCTTATGGTGTGATTCCTACGGTGCAGCTTGAAATCGGGCACACATGCAAACACTAAGCATTATATCTGGCCTAGATGAACATAAGTACAATAAAGAACCAATCATGGAGCGGTATACCTTGTGATCAAAGTCAATACCATTTTCATCAGTGCATAGATGGCCATTTGTGGGCATAGGAATTTTGACGCCTTTGCAATCTTGCATGCCGAATTTCCTCAGTACATCTTTGAGGTATTTCTCCTGAGATATGAATATGCCATTGCGCTGTTGACGAATTTGAAGACCTAAGAAGAATTTCAACTCTCCCATCATAGACATTTGATATTCTTCACTCATCATATAGGCAAATTCATCACTATAACGTTGGTCAGTACAGCCAAAGATAATATCATCAACATATATTTGGCACTCAAATAGTTCACCATCATAAGATTTAGTAAAGAGAGTAGGGTCGAGTGAACCGGGTGTGAAGCCATTCTTCACGAAGAATTCCTTCAATGTATCATACCACGCCCGAGGGGCTTGCTTGAGCCCATAGAGGGCCTTATTAAGTCTGAAGACTTTGTAAGGATTCTTTGGATCTTCAAAACCTGGGGGTTGAGCAACATATACTTCTTCCTCAAGCTTACCATTGAGGAATGCACTTTTCACATCCATTTGATATAAGATGATATCATGATGGTTAGCATAAGCAAGTAATATGCGAATAGCCTCAAGTCTAGCAACAGGTGCAAAAGTTTCATCGAAATCAATTCCTTCAACCTGTGTGTTGCCTTGAGCTACCAGTCGTGCCTTATTCCTCACCACAAGGCCATTTTCATCTTGCTTGTTGCGGTAGATCCACTTTGTTCCAATGATATAATGCTTTCATGGATCTGGACGCTTGATCAGTTCCCAGACATTGTTGAGCTCGAACTGATGTAATTCTTCTTGCATAGCCTGAATCCACTCCGGCTCCAAAAATGCTTCATCTACCTTAGTGGGCTCTGTGATAGAGACAAAAGCATAGTGCCCACAAAAGTTAGATAAATGTGAAGCTTTTGAGCGTGTGAGAGGACCTGGTGCTCTAATGTCATCGATGATCTTCTCCACTTGCACTTCTTTTGCAACGTGAGGATGAGCTGGTTGTCGCTGAGGAGTTTGGTCAGCATTTTCTTCAGCACCATTTTCCTCAGCATTTTCTTCAGGTGTATCAGCTCGATGTTCTTCATGAACTGGAATGAATTCTTCAGCAAATTCTTCAGTAGGAATGACATCCTCAGTTGCCTTGAACTTGATAGAATCTGTAAGTGCATCTAGTGCCCCTTAGTGATTTTGGTGTATTGAAGACTTATAGGTTAAGGGACTAATGCGTTTGTGAGTGTACACAGGTCTATAAGTCTATGAGGAGTTTGATATTTACAAAGAAAGTCGACCCCTAAAAATGAAGTTCTTCAACTGAAGACTTTGATATTCTGAAGACTTTCTGAAGACTTTGAAAGTGAAGAAATTGGTGTGACCTTGAAGACTTAGTATTCATTTATGGAACATGAAGCGTGAAGAATTTTGTTTTTGTAGTTTCATTTTCTCTTTCTTGAGTCATAGGAAACACCGTACTGTTAAAGGGGGTCGAGGAAATACTAAGGAAAAATTTCCATGTGATGCTCAACTCAAAATCCTACACCTTCCAGTCCTTTTGAGTGAAGCCTTTGGAAATCCTATACTGTTCAGTCACTTTCTTCAGTGATAGAGACGAAGTTCTTCTGGTCACTGATGAATTTGTTCTGACTGAGGAGTTAGGAATTCGCCAGTGCGAATTACCTACACAGTGAGGAACATGATAGCCCTGAGGAATTTGCGAGTCAAATTTTCGACCGTTGCTGTACTGCGCGCCAGCTGTCCCAAAATATCTTATCCACCTAACGGTCATATCATTGAGGGGCATTTATGTCTTATCATGTCGGGCTGCTCCCTAGGCTATAAATAGCCGCCCCCTTCAACCACTAGCTGGTTGGCTGCTCCGATAGAACTTGACACTTGTCATTTGAGAGCAACCCATCCTCCGAGGACTTTGAGCGAAAATCATCAAGTGAGGAAAATCCCAAACCCAAACACCTACAAACCCCAAAGTGATTGAGCATCACTGAAGAAATTGATCCCGCGTGGATCCGACGCTTGTTACCTTTGAAGACTGTGTTTCTTCCAGACGGTTAGGCGTCAAGGTCTAGAGCATCCAAGAGGAATTGTGGATCGCCGAGTGACCAAGTCTGTGAAGGTTTGGAAGTCGCCTGAAGACTTACCACGAGTGATTGGACGAGGTCTACGTGACCTTAGTTCAAGGAGAATACGGTGAGGATTGGGTGTCCTGAGCTGCGTGCTCAGTGACTGGGTGTCCGGGACTGCGTATCCTCGAGTTTAAATACTCAGCCGCTCCAACCAGACGTACAACTGAGACAGCAGTTGGAACTGGTCTACCAAATCATTGTCTTCACCAACCTAACTGGTTCTATTTCCTCAACCCTTTCATTTCCTCATTACTGTGTTGAGTGTTTGTTCATATCTGTGTTTGAAGGCTTTGACTGAAGACTTTCTCAATTTCCTCAGTTCAATTTCTTCAGTCTGTTTGTCTTCATCTTGTGTTATCCTGTGATTACGCTTTTTGTACTCTGTGCTAGTCTTCATTTCATCATGATGACTATGCGTGCACTCTGTTATGCTTACTTTTGAGTACTTATTCTGCTGCTAATAGTTCTTCGCTAAGGAATTTCCTCACCGGCAAATTCCTCAGTGAAGAATTCATAAAAATCGCCTATTCACCCCCCCTCTAGTGGACATAATGCACTTTCAATTGGTATCAGAGCAAGGTACTCCTTTGTTCTGTGTGATTTTGGTTTAACCGCCTGGAGTTTAGTTATGTCGACCACAGGTATGATCAAGGTCTCGGCTGGGTGTCCTACCTTCGATGGAACGGACTACCCCTACTGGAAAAACAAGATGCGAATGCATCTCGAGGCAATTGATAACGATCTCTGGTATGTTGTGGAAAATGGTGTTCCCTTTGTTTCACCCTCACTGAACGCTACCAATGTGAAGAGATTCAAGCAACTCGATTCTCAAGCGAAGAATATCATATGTGGCCATCTGAGTAAAGGAAAGTATGGAAGAGTGAGTGCTTTAGAAACTGCTAAGCTTATCTGGGATAGGCTGTCCAAAGTGAATGAAGGAGTCTCAACTCAGCGTGACTCTCGAGTTGATGTTCTTCGGAATCTCTTCAACCGCTTCAAGAGACTCGACAATGAAAATGTCCAACAAACCTTCGATCGCCTCACTGACATCTCAAATGAGCTTCAAGCCCTCGGTGCCACTGACATCACTGACCATGAGGTGGTGAAGAAACTGTTGAGATCGCTTGATTCCTCATTTGATACTCTAGGTCTGATGATACAAGAACGGGCTGACTACAAGTCTCTTGATCCTGCCGATATCCTCGAACGGCTAAATACTCACGAGTTCCAGCTTGCTGAAAAGAGAGATCTCTATGGTTCGAGTTATGGCAAACCACGTGCCCTGAAGGCCAAGGTTGTGTCTGAGTCTGAATGTGAGGACTCTGGTAGTAGCCTTGGTGGTCCTGAAGAATTGAGCCAGGAGCTAGCACTGCTCGTGAAGAAATTCCAGAAGTTCTCAAGACGTGGTCGCTTTGGAAAATCCTCAAGAGGCAGTGATTCCTCATCAAGTGACTATAAGAGAAGGTTGTGCCACAAATGCAAGAAACCTGGTCATTATATTCAAGATTGTCCTCAGTGGGAAAAGGAATTGAAGAAGAAGAAATACAAGGATTACAGTTCTGATGATGCGAAGAAGAAGAAGAAATCGTCAAAATCTTCGTCATCAAAATCCTCGAAGTCTTCATCTCACAAGAAGAGCAGCTCCAAGAAGGCTCGGGCATTCATTGGCAAGGAAATGGACTCTGAAGCTGAATCTGAGGAAAATGAGGAAGAGGAGGCGTCTGAAGAATCCGAATCTGGTGTGGCGAGTCTGGCCTTCGCTATTGCTTTCGTTAGCAAGTCTATCTTCAACACTGAAGAAACTGACCCCACCGACAAGCCTAATGAAGATGATGATGACTACGCTCCCACCTATTGCTTCATGGCAAAAGGTGCAAAGGTACTCAAATACACCTCCTCTGAATCTAGTGAAAATGAATCTGATGAGAATCTCAAGCCCAGCTACTCTAAACTTGCAAAGATTGCTGTAAAACAACAAAGGGCTTTTGAAAAGGTTCAAAACATGCTAGACAAAAGTGATGATATGCTGGGTGAAGAAATGGATCGCACTAAAGCCTTGACTGAAAATCTTCAGAGACTTCAGTCTACGCTTGATAACCTTCAAAGTCATCATAACACTCTCTTATCTGATCATGAGAAACTTTCTTATGAATTTCTTCAAAGAAAGCAAGATCTTGAGAAGCTAAGAGTGAGTTATGAAGATCTTCAGAAGGAGCGTGATTCATTACTTACTCAACAAATCAGCGCTTCTCAGGAAGAATTTGTTCCTCCATGCTTAAAGTGCATTGAACGTGAATCTGCTAATTCTTCACCTGAATGTTCAAATGCTTCAACTGTTACAAATTCTTCACCTGCCTCTGCTATCACTAATTCCTCATCTGAGGACATTGCTAGTATCACTGACGATGCAGGGCTGAAGGAACTGTACACGACAGGCATGTACAAAAGCCTCAAAGGGCATCAGATTCTTTGTGATGTGCTCAAAAAGCAGATCCTCAATAGAAACCCTAGGAAAGAGGGTATTGCCTTTGAGAGGAAACTCAATGCTGATGGAACATATTGGAAGCCTGAGCAGTACCCCAAAACCTCATGGGTTGCTGCTAAGGGACCTCTAGTTGATCCATCCATGTTATCTGGCTTTACATGTGAATCTCCTCATTCTTCTGATGAGTCATTTGACTCCAACTATAAACTGTTCAAAAATCAGAATGGTGAAGTATTTGCTAGATATGTTGGGACTAACTGCAGGAACGGTTCCCCTATGAAGAAAATCTGGGTTCCCAAAAGTCATGTTGAAAGTCTTCAGGTGAATGTCCTCATGACACCACCTGTGAAAAATAGGAACCCCAGAACAAACTCTTCATATGGATCCAAGTCCTCATATGGACCAAATTCCTCACGTGGATCAAATTCCTCAACTGGATCAAAGTCCTCATATGATCATCATCATGCTAACAACTCTGTTTCGCAGGGTAGAGCTAAGGGCTATGAATATGCACATTATTCTTCAAATCATTATGTTCATAAGTCCTCGAAGAATTTCTCTTCTTATTCACATGCTTACCCTAACCCCTCTTATGTGAAACAAAATGGTTTGGCTTCTATGCCACCATTCTCGTATGGTGCTCGCAGAGTGATGAACTCTTTGCCACCCCTTCAGATGTGGGTGGTGAAGAAAAAGAACTAACCTCTTCTGCAGGGTCAGGTCTCCACACGTGCCTTAACGTCTGAAGAATTTGCTGGGGACCTGACAAAAATGCCTGAAAGGACGCAGGCTAACCATGATGAAATGAATCTTCATTTCACACAACCTCCTACTACTATATCTGTTTACCGCTTGATGAAATTCATCTGATGAACTTGATATCATATTCTTCACTGATGAAGCATATGAGATTGTAAGTTACACTAATTCATCTGCAGGATGATCAACCCAAAACCACTGAATGGGTCCTCGATAGTGGATGTACAAATCACATGACTAGTGACAAGAATCTTTTGATGGATGCTCCCTTATCACCGTCACATCTGAAGCATATCATCTTTGCTGACAAAGGCAAAAGTCAGGTATTGGGTCTTGGTAAGGTTGCGATTTCTAAGGATAAACACATGGACAAAGTCATGCTTGTTGAGTCCTTAGGATACAACCTCATGTCAGTCTCAATGCTTTGTGATCTTGATATGGTTGTTGTCTTTGGCAAGTATCGCTGTGTTGTGATTATGGAAGCTGACAATTCCAAAGTCTTCGAAGGCTTTAGGAGAGGAGATTTGTATATTGTTGATTTCTCTACAGGACCACAACCAGCCGTGTGTCTACTTGCAAAAGCTTCAGAAGGCTGGCTATGGCATCGACGACTTGGTCACGCAGGCATGAGGAATTTGCACACGCTTGCGAAGAAGAAGCATGTCATTGGCATTGAGAATGTCAAATTCCTCAAGGATCACTTATGCGGAGCCTGTGAAGCTGAAAAAATGACCAAGGCCAAGCATCCAGCGAAGACTATCATGACCACTACTCGTCCATTCGAATTGCTTCACATGGACCTCTTCGGACCAAATCATTACTCAGCATTCTCTAATGTTGCATCTCTATATGGTTTTGTCATTGTTGATGATTACTCTCGATACACATGGGTACACATTGTTACTTACAAACACGAAGTGCAGGAAGTCTTCAAACGTTTTTCCTCGAGGGCTTCAACCAACTTTGGTGTGAAGATCAAGCACATCAGAAGTGACAATGGAACTGAGTTCAAGAATTCCGGTCTTGATGACTATCTTGATGAACTTGGTATTACTCATGAGTTATCTGCTCCTTATACTCCTCAGCAAAATGGCGTCGTGGAGCGCAAGAACATAACTCTTGTTGAGATGGCTCGCACTATGCTTGATGAATACAAAACGCCTCATCGTTTTTGGATTGATGCAATTGATACTGCGTGCCACATCATCAACAGAGTATATCTTCACAAATTCTTCAAGAAGACGGCCTATGAACTCCTCACTGACAAGAAACCCAATGTGAGTTATTTCAAAGTCTTCGGTGCTAAATGTTGGATTAGAGATCCTCACCACAATTCTAAATTTGCACCGAAAGCACATGAAGGTTTTATGCTTGGTTACGGAAAGGACTCGCACACCTACAGAGTCTTCAACATCGCTCTTCACAAGATTGTTGAAACTGTAGATGTGTGGTTCGATGAAACTAATGGCTCGCAAAGAGAGCACCTACCTTCTGTGTTAGATGAACCAGCACCTGAGGATTCTATCAAGTTCAAGGCAACTGAGGATGTCATTCCTACTGAAGAACTTGCTGAAGAATTCATTCCAGTACGCGAAGAACGTCGAGCTGACGCACCTGAAGATAATGATGAAGTCAATGGTGCTGAGGAAAATGATCAAATACCTCGACGTCAACCAGCTCATCCTCGCGTTGCAAAAGAAGTACAAGTTGACAAGATCATCGATGACATTGAAGCGCCAGGTCCTCTCACATGCTCAAAAGCTTCACATTTATCTAACTTTTGTGGGCACTATGCTTTTGTCTCTATCACAGAGCCCACTAAGGTAGATGAAGCATTTTTGGAGCCGGAGTGGATTCAGGCTATGCAAGAAGAATTACATCAGTTCGAGCTCAACAATGTCTGGGAACTGGTCAAACATCCAGATCCTCACAAGCATAATATCATTGGCACAAAGTGGATCTACCGCAAGAAGCAAGATGAAAATGGCCTCGTGGTAAGGAATAAGGCACGACTAGTAGCTCAAGGCTACACACAGGTTGAAGGAATTGATTTTGATGAAACTTTTGCACCTGTTGCTAGACTTGAGGCTATTCGCATATTACTTGCTTATGCTAATCATCATGATATCATCTTATATCAAATGGATGTGAAAAGTGCATTCCTCAATGGTAAGCTTGAGGAAGAAGTATATGTTGCTCAACCCCCAGGTTTTGAAGATCCAAAGAATCCTGACAAAGTGTTCAAACTTAATAAGGCCCTCTATGGCCTCAAGCAAGCCCCTCGGCGTGGTATGATACATTGAAGGAATTCTTCATGAAGAATGGCTTCACACCCGGTTCACTCGACCCTACTCTCTTTACTAAATCTTATGATGGTGAACTGTTTGTGTGCCAAATATATGTTGATGATATTATCTTTGGCTGTACTGACCAATGTTATAGTGATGAATTTGCCTATATGATGAGTGAAGAATATCAAATGTCTATGATGGGAGAGTTGAAATTCTTCTTAGGTCTTCAAATTCGTCAACAGCGCAATGGCATATTCATATCTCAGGAGAAATACCTCAAAGATGTACTGAGGAAATTCGGCATGCAAGATTGCAAAGGCGTCAAAATTCCTATGCCCACAAAAGGCCATCTATGCACCGATGAAAATGGTATTGACTTCGATCACAAGGTATACCGCTCCATGATTGGTTCTTTATTGTACTTATGTGCATCAAGGCTAGATATAATGCTTAGTGTTTGCATGTGTGCCCGATTTCAAGATGCACCGAAGGAATCACACCATAAGGCTGTGAAGCATATTCTTCGTTATCTAGCTCACACACCAACACTAGGATTATGGTACCCCAAGGGCTCTGTTTTTGATCTCATTGGATATTCTGACTCTGACTATGCTGGTGATCGTGTGGACCGCAAGTCAACCTCTGGCACTTGTCATTTCCTCGGACGATCTTTGGTCTGTTGGTCCTCGAAGAAACAGAACTGCGTATCACTGTCTACTGCGGAAGCTGAATACATTGCTGCTGGCTCTTGCTGTGCTCAACTGCTTTGGATGAAGCAAACACTCAAGGACTATGGAGTCAACGTGAAGAATGTGTCTCTCCTCTGCGACAATGAGAGTGCCATCAAGATTGCTCACAACCCAGTTCAGCACTCGAAGAGAAAGCACATTCAAATTCGTCATCATTTTCTTCGTGATCATGTGTTGAAGGGCGACATCTCTATCGAGCACGTGAAGACTGAAGAACAGCTAGCTGATATCTTGACTAAGCCCTTGGATGAGAAGAGATTTAGCAAGTTGCGGTGTGAGCTAAATATCTTAGAATCTTCGAATGTTCTTTGAAAAGGACACACATCCTAACACTTATGCAAAATTGATGACTTAGATGTGCAACACATGAAGAAACATTTTTCTTCAATCAATGAAGAATAACACTCTAAGTGTGAAGAAATTAATGAAGAATTTGATTCTCAGAACCCTACGACAATTGTACGCGGTGTCTGAAATCATCATTCTTATACGGTGGGTCACGCCACCACAAAAGTTGAAAATCTTCAATTTGAGTTTTTCCTCAGTTTTGAAATTCTTCAGTTTTTCAAATTCTTCAACTTTATAAAATCTTCACTGTTCCCTTCGTTTTTCTTCATTGGCTATATACATATACGAGTTTACGTCCTCTACAGCATTCACTTATAGCTAATTCTTCAAGTTGCTTTTTCTGCTAAGTGAATGTGATCGGACCCTTCCCCCTCTATGCTATACTCAACCCAATCTATTCACAAATTCTTCATGTGCGTTCTATTTGAAACTCGTTCAAATTCTTCACTGTGTCCTTGTCAGCTGAAGAATTTGCGAACGAAACATTAAAACAAATCTTATCCAAATTTTCGGTTTTGCCGCTCAAACTATTCCGCATCCCACGATGAATTATTCTATTCACCCACGATCGTACATGATCTCCACTACACAGTACGTGGGTGACACATGTCGCGTGAAGGAGAAAGGGTAGGGGCACGTTCGTCCTAAATCTTCGGACAAACAGTTTTTCACTGTGTCTATAAATACCCCTCTCCCCTTCCTCACTTCATTTACTCCGCTCGACCTCTCTCTCCCGCTCGAGCTACTCAAACCCTAGCGCCACCGCTACTCCATCGTCGCCGGTGAGGAAGAGCTTCGCTGCCTCGACCTCGTCGCCGCCGTACTCACGCCGACCGCGGAAATCTTCACTCTGTCGCCGCCGTAGCTGTCTTCCTCCGCCGAGTTAGGGCAAGGAAGATCTAACCTGACGAACTTCCCATCTGTTCTTCTGAGTTCGTCATGTTCTTCACTTCGGGTAATTAAAAGTTACTTTTATTACTCACTTTGATTCTCAAACTTTCCTGAAAATCTTCAAAGGTGTTTATTCTTCAAATCTATATATGAACACCTCAAGCAAACTATGCTCTGGATTCGTTTCTCTAAGCAATGATATTCCTCAAGATTCCTCAATTGTGTGGATCCTCGATCTATACAACTCTGGAACCTAAGACAAAGATCACTTAGTGAAATTCTTCAAGGCTCATCTGGTCAAATTCATCAAAACTTGTTCTTTTCGAAAAACCTTCTCAGAACGCATATGACCTCTCCAAATTCCTCGCACTTGTACTCTGTTCACAGGTACTCATGTCTGCTGCTGAATCACTAGGTTCTCATCAACTTAACTCATTTTCAGCGTTCCTCGAAGAAAAACTGCATACTTCTTCAGAGAACTCAATTGTTCAAATTCCTCAACTGAAGAATATGGCAGACGGTAAGAAGCCGCAGAAGGGAGGAAAGAAACCCGAGGTTATGACTGCATTTGAGATCCCTGAGGAAATTTATGCTGACTATTGCACACCTGATGAAGCAAAATATGGCAAAGAAAACAAAAATCAGCGCAAGGTGCGCATTCAGAAGATTGAACGGAGATGGGCAAGGGAATGGAGGGAATACAGATATGTAACTCCAAAGTACAAGAAGAAATTCGCCCTCAATCCACCATGCCCAAGAGCTCCATTGGCACCTGGCCAAGTAGCTGATCCCACAAGCATCAAACGTGGTGAGGACTTTCCTGAAGAATGGGCTAAGCGCCAAACCAAATTGGCAAGACAAGCCAAGGAGGCAGTGAAGAAATTCAATGAGGATTCTGCCACTGCTACTGCTACTGAGGCCTCGGTCAAACCGAGGAAATCCATGCCAAAGAAGCCTGCTCGTAAGCCAAGTGCTTCACCATCAGCGCCCTCACGGCCAAGTTCCTCAGCAGCGCCCTCACGGCAAATTCCTCACACTGCTCCTGCTCCTCCCAAGTCCTCAGCAGTTCCGACAAAGTCCTCGGCACCTCTGCATTTGACTACATGTCAAAGGACTGCTGGTTTCTCGATTGCCTCTGGTGTCTCAGGAAGTTCCTCAGCTGCACCAATTTCATCATCTAGCCCGACTCTGCTGAAGACCAAAGCAACAGCTGGACGAGGTCCTCGGCCAAGTCCGAAGAAGAAACAGGTTGCATTCCATGTGCCATCTGATGATGAAGCTTCTGATGATGAACTAGCAGAAATCATCAGAGACAGACAGGTGAAGGCCGCTAGAGCCAAAGGCACATCTGTGCCACTGCTGTTGGATCCGAGGAAAATCCTCGATTATATTGATTTCTGGCACAAGGATCCAAACACCCCAATGCCTGATTTTCATCTGACTCCTGGACAAAGTCATATGTTGACCCATTTCATCACTGAAGAGAAATGGAAGTTTTAAAAGGAAAGAGAGATCAAGAAAGCTCAATACGGAAAGGAGAAGTTCCTGAAGAAAAACGTTGTCAAAATGACACCTGAAGAACTTCTCAAGGTCCAGACTGAAATTCAAGACCTCAGCAAAAACTTCGATGCTTATTATGCTGATTGGCAAGGGGCCAAGGTCAGATTCGTCAACCTGACGAAGAAATTCACCAATGTTGCAGCCTCAACGCAACATGAAATTCCTCAGGCTGAAGCCTCAGCTCAGCCGACTGAAGAACATGCCAGCACAGCTGATGAAGTTCAGGCTGCTGATGAAAATGCTAGTTCCAGGGCTGATGATCCCATTCCAGCCGCTGAAGAAATTGCCGGGGTATCCAGTAGTGGTGTGCCTGAAGAAACTGAAGAAGTCAGGGCAACTGCATCAGTTGCGCCTGAAGAAAATCCAACGGATTCCTCAGCTCCACCTGCGCCTACACCAACTCCAATTCTTCCATGTGCATTTGATGTGAAGAAGACCAAGGCTGCAGAGCGAGCTGCAGTGAAGAAAAGGAAGGCATCAGCTGTGTCAAATTCTTCGGCTGCGAAGAAGATGAAGCCAATGACCAGCTCACTTGAAAATCCAATTGATGATGTTCCAATTTCCTCCATGCTGTCAAAGGACCTTGTTCCTTTTGGAGAAGACTATGAGATCCCCATCGGATCTGATGAAGAACATCATTCTGCTGCTTCGTCAGAGCAGATTGATGAAGAAATTGAAGTGGACGCAATCCCTTCAACGCCAGTCATTTCCTCACCTATGCCTCAGTTCACAGCTGAAGAGGCAGGTGTTGAGGAAATTGAAGATGAAGATGTGGATATAGGATGCTCCACACCTGTGATGAATGATGACTTTTGGGAAAGTCAGCATCCCAATACTCCTCTCTTCACCCCGCTCCAACAGATTCCTCAGTCCCCTGCACCAACAGTTCAAATGGGCTCTGAAGAAACTCAACCCACTCTCTTTGTGCATGAAGAAATTCCAGCCACTAGTGTTGATGAACCTGCTGCTGCTGATCCTCAGACTGCACCTGTTGAGGAACAAGAAATTCCTCAGCCTGAAGAACCTGAGCTCGTGATTCCTGAGGTGGTGATGCAACTCACTGACATCCCTCTGCCAAAGCAAAAGAATCCCTTCTCAAGCAAACAGAAGTTTAAGACTAAAGATTTCTTTGCCGAGCATTTATTCTTCACTGACTATAATCCATATGATTCTGCTCTCATAAGGAAGAGGCGTTTCTAGACTGCCAGCCAAGCCAATTTCTATTCCTCAGTGCTCTTCAACAAAGACAAAGTCTTCGATCATGCACATATTCCTGATGTGGACATGGAGTCTCTGCCTGGCTTTGAGCCAGTCCTCAGTGTTCTTCACGACGTAGGACTTCTGAATTTTTGCATTGATATCTGTGACTGGAATGAAGAACTCATTCTTCAATTTTATGCAACCCCGCACATCACCGGAAATGCTGAAGACGTGAACACATGGGTATTAGACTGGATGTCTGAAAATACTCACTACAAGGCACCAGCAACTGAATTGCTTCGTGCTCTACCACTCAGTCCTCCAGTTGATGATGCTCGTTGTATCTACAACGATCCAAAACTTTCAAATCACTATATGCAAGTGCTGATGAAGCCTTTGAAGCCAAGGCAGGCCCCAAGAACCAAATTCCTCGTCAAGGAATTATTGTATGTGCCTCGGACTGTCTATCAAATTCTGACAAAGACAACGAGTCCTATCAAAGGCCACGACTCAAATGATGAAGAAGTCGTTGGCATCATGAAGAATATGCTTTTCAATATCATTCATGGCGTTCCCATAAACTTCCATGATTTCTTCATGAGGACTCTGGCCAATATTGCTATGTCACCATTCGAGCTGAAGCCCTATGCTCCTTGGATTATGAGATTCATCAGGACAAGATCTTCACTGAATTACAAAGCTGACACTCTGAATCACGGTAGCTACTTGCCTCCCATTGAAGTCCTCAAACGGACAGTTTCATCAGCTGATGATAAAGGCAAGGCCGCTGATGTGATCGATGAAGGCATTCGTCCATTGGATGGTCAATTTCGCAAGGCTGCATCTTACTCTACCAATGACGATTCTACCACCCATGACTCTGTCGCCAATACCTCAGCCAAGCAAAATCCTCAAGCCACAGCACCCAGGGTGATGACTGATCGTGAGTTACTCCTCAGTCTTCATCAGAAGGTTGATCGCAATCATAAATGGGTCAAGCGTCAGTTTGGTTCAATTCTTCACAACATGACCTCCACACACAATGCAGTGAAGAAGAACCACTACTACCTCCATGAAACCCTCAACCGCACCTGGGCTGTTCTCTCTCATGTCTACAGTGCTGCAGATCTGAAGAATATGGGTCTCAAGGAAGAATTTGACTGGTATGCACCTCCACCGAAGAAATTCAAGAAGGTCAAAGTCCCTTCCTTGGTGGCCAGCTCTTATTCTTCATCGCGTGACACTGATGAGTATGAAGATTTGGACGACACTGCGGCAGGCCCTGCTCCAACAAACAACCCCGACAACGCTGGCGCTCCTCCATCAACTTGAAATTCTTCAGGGGCGTTAGTCCTCAGTTTCAATCCTTTTGGTCATTTGATGACAAAGGGGGAGAAATCTGAGTTAGTCTTCAAGCGGGTCTATATTAAGGGCATTTTTTGAAACTTACAACTCTCGTTCTTCTGAAACTTTTGCTTGGATCGAGTTGTAATCTTAAACCCGATGGTGCGCTGATACTTTTGTTGCATTATGTTCTGCATGCTTATTCCTCGTTAATGACTTTGCACGCATGCTGAATCTCATCAGGCACCATATTTCATCATGCATTTCAAATTCTTCATATTATATATCAAATGCGTGTATGAATTACAAGATATAGGGGGAGATCTCCATGATTCAACTCTTCAAATGTGCAATGCTTCAAAAGCAAAATTCCTCACTATGCACATCTTCAGGGGGAGTTCTTCTATATCTTGTAATCAAATTCCTCAATCTTCGTGTATACACTTCATATATTTATCCCCGTTGAAAACTTAACCTATGTTTTCATCAATCACCAAAAAGGGGGAGATTGTAAGTGCATCTAGTGCCCCTTAGTGATTTTGGTGTATTGAAGACTTATAGGTTAAGGGACTAATGCGTTTGTGAGTGTACACAAGTCTATAAGCCTATGAGGAGTTTGATATTTACAGAGAAAGTCGACCCGTAAAAATGAAGTTCTTCAACTGAAGACTTTGATATTCTGAAGACTTTCTGAAGACTTTGAAAGTGAAGAAATTGGTGTGACCTTTAAGACTTAGTATTCATTTATGGAACATGAAGCGTGAAGACTTTTGTTTTCGTAGTTTCATTTTCTCTTTCTTGAGTCATAGGAAACATCGTACTATTAAAGGGGGTCGAGGAAATACTAAGGAAAAATTTCCATGTGATGCTCAACTCAAAATCCTACACCTACCAATCCTTTCGAGTGAAGCCTTTGGAAATCTCATACTGTTCAGTCACTTTCTTCAGTGACAGAGACGAAGTTCTTCTGGTCGCTGATGAATTTGTTCTGACTGAGGAGTTAGGAATTCGCCAGTGCGAATTACCTACACAGTGAGGAACATGATAGCCCTGAGGAATTTGCGAGTCAAATTTCCGACCGTTGTTGTACTACGCGCCAGCTGTCCCAAAATATCTTATCCACCTAACGGTCATATCATTGAGGGGCATTTATGTCTTATCATGTCGGGCTGCTCCCTAGGCTATAAATAGCCGCCCCCTTCAACAACTAGCTGGTTGGCTGCTTCGAGAGAACTTGACACTTGTCATTTGAGAGCAACCCATCCTCCGAGGACTTTGAGCGAAAATCATCAAGTGAGGAAAATCCCAAACCCAAACACCTACAAACCCCAAAGTGATTGAGCATCACTGAAGAAATTGATCCCGCGTGGATCCGACGCTTGTTACCTTTGAAGACTGTGCTTCTTCCAGACGGTTAGGCGTCAAGGTCTAGAGCATCCAAGAGGAATTGTGGATCGCCGAGTGACCAAGTCTGTGAAGGTTTGGAAGTCGCCTGAAGACTTACCACGAGTGATTGGACGAGGTCTGCGTGACCTTAGTTCAAGGAGAATACGGTGAGGACTGGGTGTCCTCAGCTGCGTGCTCAGTGACTGGGTATCCGGGACTGCGTGTCCTCGAGTTTAAATACTCATCCGCTCGAACCAGACATACAACTGAGATAGCAGTTGGAACTGGTCTACCAAATCATTGTCTTCACCAACCTAACTGGTTCTATTTCCTCAACCCTTTCATTTCCTCATTACTGTGTTGAGTGTTTGTTCATATCTGTGTTTGAAAGCTTTGACTGAAGACTTTCTCAATTTCCTCAGTTCAATTTCTTCAGTCTGTTTGTCTTCATGTTGTGTTATCCTGTGATTACGCTTTCTGTACTCTGTGCTAGCCTTCATTTCATCATGATGACTATGCGTGCACTCTGTTATGCTTACTTCTGAGTACTTATTCCGCTGCTAATAGTTCTTCGCTAAGGAATTTCCTCACCGGCAAATTCCTTAGTGAAGAATTCATAAAAATCGCCTATTCACCCCCCCTCTAGTTGACATAACGCACTTTCAGAATCCTTAGGTGCTGGTTCATCTAACACAGAAGGCAGGTGCTCTCTTTGCGAGCCATTAGTTTCATCGAACCGCACATCTACAGTGTCAACAATCTTGTGAAGAACAATGTTGAAGACTCTGTAGGTGTGCGAGTCCTTTCCGTAACCAAGCATAAAACCTTCATGTGCTTTCGGTGCAAATTTAAAATTGTGGTGAGGATCTCTAATCCAACATTTAGCACCGAAGACTTTGAAATAACTCACATTGGGTTTCTTGTCAGTGAGGAGTTCATAGGCCGTCTTCTTGAAGAATTTGTGAAGATATACTCTGTTAATGATGTGGCACACAGTATCAATTGCATCAATCCAAAAACGATGAGGCGTTTTGTATTCATCAAGCATAGTGCAAGCCATCTCAACAAGAGTTCTGTTCTTGCACTCCACGATGCCATTTTGCTGAGGAGTATAGGGAGCAGATAACTCATGAGTAATACCAAGTTCATCAAGATAGTCATCAAGACCGGAATTCTTGAACTCGGTTCCATTGTCACTTCTGATGTGCTTGATCTTCACACCAAAGTTGGTTGAAGCCCTCGAGGAAAAATGTTTGAAGACTTCCTGCACTTCATGTTTGTAAGTAACAATGTGTACCCATGTATATCGAGAGTAATCATCAACAATGACAAAACCATATAGAGATGCATCATTAGTGACTGCTGAGTAATGATTAGGTCCGAAGAGGTCCATGTGAAGCAATTCGAATGGACGAGTAGTGGTCATGATTGTCTTCGCTGGATGCTTGGCCTTGGTCATTTTTCCAGCTTCACAGGCTCCGCATAAGTGATCCTTGAGGAATTTGACATTCTCAATGCCAATGACATGCTTCTTCTTCGCAAGCGTGTGCAAATTCCTCATGCTTGCGTGACCAAGTCGTCAATGCCATAGCCAGCCTTCTGAAGCTTTTGCAAGTAGACACACGGCTGGTTGTGGTCCTGTAGAGAAATCAACAATATACAAATCTCCTCTCCTAAAGCCTTCGAAGACTTTGGAATTGTCAGCTTCCATAATCACAACACAGCGATACTTGCCAAAGACAACAACCATATCAAGATCACAAAGCATTGAGACTGACATGAGGTTGTATCCTAAGGATTCAACAAGCATGACTTTGTCCATGTGTTTATCCTTAGAGATCGCAACCTTACCAAGACCCAATACCTGACTTTTGCCTTTGTCAGCAAAGATGATGTGCTTCAGATGTGACGGTGATAAGGGAGCATCCATCAAAAGATTCTTGTCACCAGTCATGTGATTTGTACATCCACTATGAAGAACCCATTCAGTGGCTTTGGGTTGATCATCCTGCAGATGAATTAGTATAACTTACAATCTCATATGCTTCATCAATTAAGAATATGATATCAAGTTCATCAGATGAATTTCATCAAGCAGTAAACAGATATAGCAGTAGGAGGACGTGTGAAATTTTATTTCATCATGATTCGCCTGCGTCCTTTCAGGCAATTTTGTCAGGTCCCCAGCAAATTCTTTAGACGTTAAGGCACGTCTGGAGACCTGACCCTATAGAAGAGATTAGTTCTTTTTCTTCACCACCCACATCTGAAGGGGTGGTAAAGAGTTCATCACTCTGCAAGCACCATACGAGAATGGTGGCATAGAAGCCAAACCATTTCGTTTCACATAAGAGGGGTTAGGGTAAGCATATGAATAAGCAGAGAAATTCTTCGAGGACTTATGAACATAATGGTTTGAAGAATAATGCACATATTCATAGCCCTTAGCTCTACCCTGCGAAACAGAGTTGTTAGCACGATGATAATCATATGAGGACTTTGATCCATTTGAGGAATTTGATCCATATGAAGAATTTGATCTGGGGTTCCTGTTCTTCACTGGTGGTGTCATGAGGACATTCACCTGAAGACTTTCAAGGCACTTCTTGGGAACCCAGATTTTCTTCATAGGAGAACCGTTCCTGCAGTTAGTGCCAACATATCTAGAAAATACTTCACCATTCTGATTTTTGAACAGTTAATAGTTGGAGTCAAATGACTCATCAGAAGGATGAGGAGATTCACATGTAAAGCCATATAAGTTAGATGGATCAACTGGAGGTCCCTTTGCAGCAACCCATGAGGTTTTGGGGTACTGCTCAGGCTTCCAATATGTTCCATCAGCATTAAGTTTCCTCTCAAAGGCGATACCCTCTTTCCTAGGGTTTCTGTTGAGGATCTGCTTTTTGAGCACATCACAAAGAGTCTGATGCCCTTTGAGGCTTTTGTACATGCTTGTCATGTACAATTCCTTCAGCCCTGCATCGTCAGTGATACTAGCAATGTCCTCAGATGAGGAATTAGTGATAGCAGAGGCAGGTGAAGAATTTGTAACAGTTGAAGCATTTGAACATTCAGGTGAAGAATTAGCAGATTCACGTTCAATGCACTTTAAGCATGGAGGAAGAAATTCTTCCTGAGAAGCGCTGATTTGTTGAGCTAGTAATGAATCGCGCTCCTTCTGAAGATCTTCATAACTCACTCCTAGCTTCTCAAGATCTTGCTTTCTTTGAAGAAATTCATAAGAAAGTTTCTCATGATCAGATAAGAGAGTGTTATGATGACTTTGAAGGTTATCAAACCTAGACTGAAGTCTCTGAAGATTTTCAGTCAGGGCTTTAGTGCGATCCATTTCTTCACCTAACATATCATCACTCTTACCTAACATGTTTTGAACCTTTTCCAAGGCATGTTGTTGTTTGGTGGAAATGCAAACAAGTTTGGTATAGCTAGGTTCAATATCATCATCAGATTCACAGTCACTAAATTCAGATGAGGAACATTCGGTTACCTCGACACCCTTTGCCATGAGACATGATGCAGAAGATGATGATTCTGGTTCGAAAGTCATTGTTTTGAGAGATTCCTTGAAGTCCTCAAACCAAGGATCATGACGGGTTCGATGACCTTCATAGACGTCGGAGATTCGGTCCCATATAAGTTTCGCATTGCACAGATACATAATGCGCGTGAATTCATCTCTAGATAGGCAGGAACAAATGATATCCTTCGCCATGAAGTCAAGTCGAGTGTATTTGCGAATATCATCTGCGTTCGCCGTCTTGCATAGATCAGTAAGACCAATTTCAGTGACGGTCCACAGCTCGCTGTCCATTGCCATGAGGCGCTTCCTCATCATGGCCTTCCATTTGGGATAATCATGACCGTCAAAGATAGGGCATGTCACTTTCTTCATACCTGGGGTCGACATAACTAAAACTCCAGGCGGTTAAACCAAAATCACACAGAACAAGGGAGTACCTTGCTCTGATACCAATTGAAAGTGCGTTATGTCAACTAGAGGGGGGTGAATAGGCGATTTTTATGAATTCTTCACTGAGGAATTTGTCGGTGAGGAAATTCCTTAGCGAAGAACTATTAGCAGCAGAATAAGTACTTAGAAGTAAGCATAACAGAATACAAGCATGGTCATCATGATGAAATGAAGACTAGCACAGAGTACAGAAAGCGTAATCACAGGATAACACAAGATGAAGACAAACAGACTGAAGAAATTGAACTGAGGAAATTGAGGAAGTCTTCAGTCAAAGTCTTCAAACACAGATATGAACAAACACTCAACACAGTAATGAGGAAATGAAAGGGTTGAGGAAATAGAACCAGTTAGGTTGGTGAAGACAATGATTTGGTAGACCAGTTCCAACTGCTGTCTCAGTTGTACGTCTGGTTGGAGCGGCTGAGTATTTAAACTCGAGGACACACAGTCCCGGACACCCAGTCGCTGAGCACGCAGCTCAGTACACCCAGTCCTCACCGTATTCTCCTTGAACTAAGGTCACACAGACCTCATCCAATCACTCATGGTAAGTCTTCAGGCGACTTCCAAACTTTCACAGACTTGGTCACTCGGCGATCCACAATTCCTCTTGGATGCTCTAGACCTTGACGCCTAACCGTCTGGAAGAAGCACAGTCTTCAAAGGTAACAAGCATCGGATCCATGCAGGATCAATTTCTTCAGTGATGCTCAATCACTTTGGGTTTGTAGGGGTTTGGTTTTGGATTTTCCTCACTCGATGATTTTCGCTCAAAGTCCTCGGAGGATGGGTTGCTCTCAAATGACAAGTGTCAAGTTCTCTCGGAGTAGCCAACCAGCTAGTGGTTGTAGGGGGCGGCTATTTATAGCCTAGGGAGCAGCCCGACATGATAAGACATAAATGCCCTTCAATGATATGACCGTTAGGTGGATAAGATATTTTGGGACAGCTGGCGCGCAGCACAACAACGGTCGGAAATTTGACTCTCAAATTCCTCAGGGCTATCATGTTCCTCATAGTGTAGGTAATTCGCACTAACGAATTCCTAACTCCTCAGTCAGAACAAATTCATCAGCAACTAGAAGAACTTCGTCTCTGTCACTGAAGAAAGTGACTGAACTGTATGAGATTTCCAAAGGCTTCACTCGAAGGGATTGGTAGGTGTAGGATTTTGAGTTGAGCATCACATGGAAATTTTTCCTTAGTACTTCCTCGACCCCCTTTAACAGTACGGTGTTTCCTATGACTCAAGAAAGAGAAAATGAAACTATGAAAACAAAAGTCTTCACGCTTCATGTTCCACAAATGAATACCAAGTCTTCAAGGTCACACCAATTTCTTCACTTTCAAAGTATTCAGAAAGTCTTCAGAATATCAAAGTCTTCAGTTGAAGAACTTCATTTTTAGGGTTCAACTTTCTCTGTAAATATCAAACTCCTCATAGACTTATAGACCTGTGTACACTCACAAATGCATTAGTCCCTTAAGCTATAAGTCTTCAATACACCAAAATCACTAAGGGGCACTAGATGCACTTACACTAATTATATTTTTGCTAAATACATACCACCTAGCTTCACATACCAACAAAAGAAAAAATTCTTCTATGACTTAAGACATTACTTTTGGGATGACCCACATCTTTACAAAGAAGGAGTAGATGGTATTATTAGACATTGTGTACCTGAGCATTAACAGGAAAAAAATCCTACGGAAATGTCACTCTGAAGCTTATGGAGGACATCACGCGGGAGACAGAACCGCTCATAAGGTATTGCAATCTGGTTTTTATTGGCCTACTCTCTTTAAGGATGCCCGTAAGTTTGTCTTGTCTTGTGATGAATGCCAAAGAATAGGTAATATCGGTAAGCGTCAAGAAGTGCCTATGAATTATTCACTTGCTGTTGAACCATTTGATGTTTGGGGATTTGATTTCATGGGACCTTTTCCTTCCTCTAATGGGTATACACATATTTTGGTTGCTTTTAATTATGTTATTAAGTGGGTAGAAGCTATTCCTACCAGTAGTGCTGATCACAACACCTCTATTAAGATGCTTAAGGAAGTTATTTTCCCAAGGTTTGGAGTCCCTAGATATTTAATGACTGATGGTGGTTCACACTTTATTCATGATGCTTTCTGTAAAATGCTTGCTAAGTATGATGTTAACCATAGAATTGCAACTTATCATCCTCAGTCTAGTGGTCAAGTTGAACTTAGTAATAGAGAAATAAAACTAATCTAACAAAAGACTATTAGTAGGTCCCGGAAGAATTGGTCTAAAAATTAGATGGTGCACTTTGGGCTTATAGAAAAACTTATAAAAATCCTATGGGTATGTCTCCATATAAAATGGTTTATGGAAAAGCTTGTCATTTGCCTCTTGAGTTAGAACATAAAGCATATTGGGAAATTAAAGAACTCAATTATGATTTCAAACTTGCTGGTGAGAAGAGGTTATTTGGTATTAGCTCATTAGATGAATGGAGAACCCAGGCTTATGAAAATGCAAAGTTATTTAAAGAAAAAGCTAAGAGATGGCATGACAAAAGAATCCAAAAGCGTGAGTTCAAAGTTGGAGAATATGTACTTTTGTACAACTCTCGTTTCAGATTCTTTGCGGGAAAACTCTTCTCCAAATGGGAAGGACCCTGTCGGTGTCAAAACCGGCGGATCTCGGGTAGGGGGTCCCGAACTGTGCGTCTAGGCGGATGGTAACAGGAGACAAGGGACACGATGTTTTTCCCTAGGTTCGGGCCCTCTCGATGGAGGTAAAACCCGACTCCTGCTTGATTGATATTGATGATATAGGTAGTACAAGAGTGGATCTACCACGAGATCAAGGAGGCTAAACCCTAGAAGCTAGCCTATAGTATGATTGTTGTTCGTCCTATGGACTAAAACCCTCTGGTTTATATAGACACCGGAAAGGGCTAGGGTTACACAGAGTCGGTTACAATGGTAGGAGATCTACATATCCGTATCGCCAAGCTTGCCTTCCACGCCAAGGAAAGTCCCATCCGGACACGGGACGAAGTCTTCAATCTTGTATCTTCATAGTCTTGGAGTCCGGCCAATGATGAAAGTTCGGCTATCCGGACACCCCCTAGTCCAGGACTCCCTCAGTAGCCCCCGAACCAGGCTTCAATGACGACGAGTCCGGCGCGTATATTGTCTTCGGCTTTGCAAGGCGGGTTCTCCTTCAAATTCCATGTGCTTGCTGAATAGTGTCTGGCTTCCTTATAAATGTTGTGCTCCTTGGCTTCCATGTCCAATAATGGCCCTCTTCCACGTGTCGTATGAATGCGAAAAGCCAGGGTATTTTTACGTTTCACCCCCTAGCCGCGCGAATAAGCTGCCTATAAGAGAGGCGAGGATCTAGATCCGAATCACACCATCCTCCTTCCGCAAGTACTCATCAAAGCGCCTCTGACAAAAATCCATTCCATCATGGACAGTCGACGCGGCTCCTCCTCTCGCGCTCCCAACCCTCAGTCAGGAGATTGGAGGAGATGTTCAGTCCCGCATAGCGATCTAGTGACGCTCCAAGCAGAGGGATATCTTTCCCCCAGCCTTCATGGTTCCAGTTCGAGCCGGACTGGCCACCTACAAGGGTGGAAAGCAGGAGGAGAGCGTCCCCAATCCCTCCAAAGGAGAGCGGGTATGCTTCGTCCCTTATCTAATAAGGGGACTCGGATTTCCCATACATCCGTTTCTCCGGGGGCTCCTGGAGTTCTATGGACTCCAGCTTCACCACCTTACACCTGCCTCCATTTTGCACATCGTGGGCTTTATAGCCCTTTGCGAGCTGTTCTTGGGCATCAAGGCCCACTTTGCGCTGTGGAAGATATTGTTTTGCCTCGTACCCCGTTCTCACGAGGGGTCGATATATCAAGTGGGCAGAGCCAAAATATGGCGCATCGCCGGGACCGAATATCTATCCGGAACCCTGAAGAAGGTGTCCGAAGACTGGCCTTCGGAATGGTTTTATATGGAAGACGCCCCACTGCCGGACCCAGTTCGGATCGGCCTCCCGGAGTTCAGCAATGCTCCTCTGAAGAAACGCCTGAGCTGGCACCCGCAGAGCCCTCAACGGGAGAATGACAGGGGCGTCCAATATCTGATGGGCCGGATAAGGTTACTGGCCCATTCCGGATTGACCATGATTGGAGTCATGGCAACATGCATCATGCGAGGGGTGCAGCCGCTCCAATATAGGGGCCACCCCATGTGGGATTTCAACGGGGAGGATGACGCCACCCGTCATGGCCGCAAGGGGCCAGGATCGGTTGACGATCTCGTGAAGATCCTGTCCGGCTTGTACAAGGGGGAGAAAGAGGACTTCCTCCGCACGAGTCCATTTAATGGATTCTCCATGAATAACCCTCGGAGCTGGGTAAGCGGACGTTTATCTATCCGATCCATATTCCCAAAGTTAAGTGTCTCACTTTGTGATTTTGACGCAGGAGCTGCGCCAGGACGTAGAGGGCATACACAGCCTGACTCCACAACCCGAGGATCCGGGACGATCCCTTGATCCGGCCTCCGAAGAGGATCCAGACATAAAGTTGGAGCTGATCGATGGGGTGTTCCACCAACTTAGCATGGACAATGCTTTGGTCGCCATTACGGCCGACTACCCTGGTTTAACTCCGGCTTCCCAGGTAACTATGACCGGAGTCCTGACATCATTGCTTATCCATGCTCATTTCTGACCACCATGTACCAACGGTGCTCCGCAGGAGGCGCCTTTAAGGCGGGAAGCCGAACCCGCGGCGGCTGACCAACAAGGGTCAGTTCGGCCCAGCAGGAGGAAGAGGAGTGCGACGCGAATCGAAACGTCGCCGCAACGGTACGGCGCACCACCGTTTTTAAGGGAAAGATTCCTAGGAGGTATATTAACGCTCATGACTATTCCAGGAGAAAGAGCGCTCGCCGGACAGTGTCCGGAGAGGTTGCCAATCAAGCCTCCGCCAGCCATGCTCCAACGCCTGGTCCGGAGGGGGAGGCGAACACAAGGCATGAGCCGGATGCTCCTCCAATGGAGGATGCCGACAGGCTATCCGCCACCAGGTCTGAGGTGGAGAGCGCCATGAATCACAGGCGCCATCGGACAGTTCTTCGTGACGCGTGTTTCTCCCTGGAGGCACTAAATGCCTTTAATGCGGGAGATGCGCACCTCCGTGCCGCTCGAGATGGTCTAACCCGAGCCACGGAGCAGTATGTGAAAGACATACGGGTGAGGAATTTTAATAGTTATATATGCCAGTAGCCCCTGAGACTTAAAATAGTAAGAATAACTGATTTAAGGATCATTTGTTATGCAGGATCTTACGAAGAAGAATACCCACCTGTCCCAGGAGCTTCAAGAGTGCAAGGCCCAACTTGAGGCCGCACTAGCCGCCACAGGGGGAGCCACAGAGACCCCCTCTGGTAATGCATACTTTGAAAAGATAAGCCGTTTATGAAGTGCGGCGTATGTATAAGTCTGACAATAATATTGCAGATGGTGCCGGACTAGATCCGGACAAGCAACATCTACTGCGCCAGCTGAAGGCCGGCGAGAAGGTACTTATGAGGGTGTAGCGGGAGAGGAACAAACTCCAAGATGCCAACACCCAGCTGGGCGAAGAACTAAAAGATGTTCGGGTCCAACTGTCTGACTCCGTGAAGGAGAATCGACGGCTTCGTCGCGGCATTTACAGTAAGTGCTTGAGCAAAATCTTTTGAAAAAGAAGAGTTCGGCGAGGAAGTCGATTGACAGAAATGTGTCTGTAAGTGTGCTCACAGGTCGTCCTGCGGAGGAAATGCCCGGTTCAACTGGTGACCTACTTCCCGAGCTGCTGCAACTGCATGAACGTGTTCGGCAGGCGATGAGCAGCGTCGCTCAGGCCTTATGGCCGTCCGTCTCCCTACCTGAGGGTCTTGGAGGGCTTGCGGAGAAGCTTTAGGGAGCACGGTAGCGCTTCCGTTTGTGGAAGATATCGGCCTGCCGTCAAGGCACCAGGGAGGCCTGGGCCATGGTGAAGACGCGGTACACGAAGGCTGATCTGAACCACATGGCCGAGGTCGGACCTGTGGGACCTGATGGGAAGGAGATCCCTGTGAGCTTAATGTACGACCAAGTAGAGTTGGCCGCTAAGTATTCCCAATGGGACTGTAAACTAGATAGCCTGTTAGACGGGATTGAAGAGGAGTACAATCAGTCAAGTTGACGATGTAATTTAAAATGACATGAAAAATGCCTTCTAGCCGGATTGTAGATCGTTTGTCTTTGCGGACCTGTTCGCTTCAACCTCTGGACCCAACAGTCCGGAGTGTGTCCGAATACCCTCACGGTTATGTAAAAACCGGGGCATGCATGGAGACCAGGCGTAGGGGTCATTAGTGCTTTATCAGACAAGTGCCCAACTAGTTATGTTATATTACATGGTTAGTAAGAAACATCTTCCAGGGAGAATAGTTCCGTTAGGGGTTCCTTTCCCTGGGAGGCATGCCCTATAGTGCATGTCCGGACTGTCAAAAGAGCAGAAAAAAGCGTCTGGGGGCAGATAAATAAATAAGTAAGAAATCATCTTTCAAGTCACCGACCGAATATTCCCTTAAGAACGCTAGCTTTCGGCTTCACCCAGTCTGAGGTACACATCCGGCTAACCCGGCAGTAACAATCGCAGAGGTGCTCCCTTTACCTCCTAGCCGAACAATCGGGAACGTAGGGGTAAGCACTGGAGCCAGGCAACCCAGCTTGGCCAAAACTTAAGTCATATCGATGCATATAATGGTGAATAAAAGGTACATGCGGAAGTGTGACACATGTTTTGGGCATGAAGCCCTTATAAATAAGCTTCTGTTAGAGAAGCCCCCAGGTATAATGAGTGCGAGCCGCACGTCAAGTGTGTGCGCACAATGCGCAGATCAGCCCTCAAAGGCTTTACGAAAAAAAGGAGGAAGAGAGAGAAAAACAAAAGACAGCTAAAGTATAAAATGTGGATGGAGGAAGGAGACGAACTCTGAGTCCGGCGCTAGGCGTAGAATCTTCGGAGACGGGCTGCGTTCCATGGGTTCGGCTCGAGTCGGTTGTCCGATGCGTTTCGTAGACGGTATGCTCCACCGGTCAGGACTTGATCAATGATGAAGGGACCTTCCCATTTGGGCTTGAGTTTGTCCTTTTTCTTGTCCGGCAGGCGTAGAACTAATTCGCCAACATTGTAAGTTTTGGCCCGTACTTCTCGGCTTTGATATCTTCGAGCATGCTGTTGATAGAATGCGGAACGAGCTTTTGCCACGTCGCGCTCCTCTTCTAAGGCGTCCAAACTGTCCTGCCGATCCAGCTCGGCTTCTCTTTCTTCATACATGCGCACACGAGGTGAGTCATGAATTATATCGCAGGGCAAAACTGCCTCTGCGCCGTACACCATAAAAAATGGTGTGAATCCGGTAGTGCGGTTTGGCGTGGTCCGCAGCCCCCAGAGTACGGAGTCGAGCTCCTCCACCCAATGCGTGTTAGATTCCGTGAGGGAGAGCACTGACCTGGGTTTGATGCCGCTCATGATTAGACCATTTGCTCATTCGACTTGACCGTTAGTTTGAGGGTGATAGACTGAAGCGTAGTCGAGCTTGA
The DNA here is from genome assembly GCF_002162155.2 of Triticum dicoccoides. Taxonomy (NCBI): domain Eukaryota; kingdom Viridiplantae; phylum Streptophyta; class Magnoliopsida; order Poales; family Poaceae; genus Triticum; species Triticum dicoccoides. The sequence continues at coordinate 405,028,290 of NC_041383.1, forward strand.
TGCCCATAATTTTGCACCAGAGTTTAACCTCGTCGGCTGTGAAGTTCGTGCCTTTATTAGTGATGATGCTATGGGGGACGCCATAATGGTGTACCACCCTAGATATGAAGTCTATCACAGGTCCGGATTCGGCCGTTTTAACTGGCTTGGCCTCTATCCATTTGGTGAATTTGTCCACCATGACCAATAGGTATTTTTGCTTGTGGGTTCCCCCTTTAAGGGGGCCAACCATGTCAAGCCCCCAGACCACGAACGGCCAGGTGATGGGTATAGTTTTGAGGGCGGTGGGTGGCATGTGGCTTTGATTAGCAAAGAGCTGGCAACCGACGCACCGTTGGACTAAGTCCTGAGCATTTGCCCGGGCCGTCGGCCAATAAAATCTTGTACGGAAGGCCTTGCCTACAAGGGCCCGGGCTGCGGCGTGGTGCCCGCCGAGTCCAGCGTGAATTTCAGTCAGAAGATTTCGCCCTTCCTCTTCGGAGATGCACCTTTGAAGGACTCCGGTTGTGCTTTTCTTATAAAGCTCTCCCTCATGGACCTTGTAGGCCTTAGATCGCCGTACTATGCAGCGGGCCTCGTTTTGGTCTTCGGGGAGTTCCTGCCTAATTAAGTAGGCTAGGAATGGTTCCGTCCACGGGGCAATGACTGCCATTATTTCGTGGGCTGAAGGTGTTATTTCATTGGCTAAGCCACCGATTGTGTCAGAATGTTCGATGTTGGGAGGTGCGGTTGGTTCCGGGTTGTTGTTTCCGGACTCCTCTTCCCATAATACGGATGGCTTAAAGAGCCGCTCCAGGAAGATGTTTGGAGGGACGGCGTTGCGTTTTGCGCCGATGCGTGCCAACACGTCGGCCGCCTGGTTATTATCTCGGGCTACATGGTGGAATTCGAGTCCTTCGAACCGAGTTGACATTTTTAGGACGACGTTACGGTAGGCTGCCATTTTCGGATCCTTGGCGTCAAAGTCTCCATTTACTTGGGATATTGCGAGGTTTGAATCCCTGCGGACCTCTAGGCGTTGAATGCCCATGGAGATTGCCATCCGGAGACCGTGTAGAAGGGCCTCGTATTCGGCTGCATTGTTGGAGTCTGTGTACATTATCTGAAGTACGTATTGGACTGTGTCTCCAGTTGGGGACGTCAAGACGACACCAGCCCCCAAGCCGGCCAACATTTTGGAGCCGTCGAAGTGCATGATCCAATTGGAGTATGCGCCGTATTCTTTAGGGAGTTCGGCTTCGGTCCATTCAGTGATGAAGGCGGCCAAAACTTGTGACTTTATAGCTCGCCGTGGTTTGTAGGTTATGTCGAATGGTAAGAGCTCAATGGCCCATTTTGCAATCCTGCCCGTTGCATCGCGGTTGTTGATGATGTCGTTGAGAGGTACTTCGGAGGCTACTGTTGTCGAACACTCTTGAAAGTAGTGTCGTAGCTTCCGGGATGCCATGAACACCGCGTACGCTATCTTTTGATAATGTGGATACCGGGACTTGCATGGAGTTAAGACAGTGGATACGTAGTACACTGGTTTTTGAAGAGGGAATTTGTGTCCTTTTGTTTCTCGTTCGACGACGAGCACCGCGCTTACAACCTGATGTGTTGCCGCGATGTATAATAACATTGGTTCGCCCAAGTTGGCGCGGCCAGGACCGGATTTGTTGCCAATATGGCCTTTATTTCTTCGAGTCCGGCCGTGGTAGCATCCGTCCATTCAAAGTGTTCGGTGCGCCGGAGGAGGCGATAAAGGGGCAATGCCTTTTCTCCTAAGCGGGAGATGAAGCGGCTTAGAGCCTCCACGCATCCAGTCAATTTTTGTATTTGTTTGAGGTCTTTTGGGATATCCAACTGTGACAGAGCTCGGATCTTGGCTGGGTTTGCTTCAATTCCTCTACCGGATACGATGAAGCCCAAGAGCTTTCCGGCTGGTACGCGGAACACACATTTTTCCGGGTTGAGCTTAATATCATATGCTCGGAGGTTGTCAAATGTGAGCCTCAAATCGTCTACTAGAGTTTCGACGTGTTTGGTCTTGACGACCACATCGTCTACGTATGCCTCCACTGTTTTGCCGATCTGGGTTGCCAGACATGTCTGAATCATGCGCTGATATGTTGCGCCGGCGTTTTTGAGCCCGAAGGGCATTGTGTTGAAGCAGAATGGTCCGTATGGAGTAATGAATGCCGTTGCGGCTTGGTCTATCTCCGCCATCTTGATTTGATGGTAGCCGGAGTATGCGTCGAGGAAGCACAATGAATCGTGCCCTGCGGTAGCGTCAATGATTTGATCGATGCGGGGAAGGGGGGAAGGATCCTTTGGACAAGCCTTGTTAAGGTCTTTAAAATCGACACACAGGCGCCAGGATTTGTCCTTTTTTGGTACCATTACCAGGTTTGCTAGCCAGTCCGGATGTTTTATGTCTCTGATGAATCCGGCTTCTAATAGTTTGGCTAGCTCCTCTCCCATTGCCTATCTTTTGGGTTCGGAAAATCGCCGAAGAGCCTGTTTGACTGGCTTGAATCCTTTTAGGATGTTTAGGCTGTGTTCTGCCAACCTGCGTGGGATTCCTGGCATATCTGAAGGGTGCCAGGCAAAGATGTCCCAATTTTCCCGAAGGAATTCTCGTAGTGCGGCGTCTACATCAGGGTTTAGTTGTGCCCCAATGGAGGCCGTCTTTGTGGGGTCCGTTGGATGGACTTGGAATTTGACTATTTCGTCTGCTGGCTTAAAAGAGGTGGACTTGGATCTCTTATCGAGTATCACATCGTCCCTGTTCACCGTGGAGCGCAGCACAGTGAGTTCCTCTACCGTTAGGGCTTCGGATAGTGCCTCTAGGGCTAGTGCGGCTGTCTTATTCTCGGCACGGAGTGCTATGTCCGGATCACTGCAAGAGTGATGATTCCATTGGGCCCGGGCATTCTAAGCTTCATGTACCCGTAATGGGGTATAGCTTGAAAAATTGTGAATGCCTCTCGCCCTAATAAAGCGTGATATCCGCTGCTGAACGGGGCCACTTGGAATGTGACCTCCTCGGACCTGTAATTGTCCGGCGAGCCGAACACCACATCCAGTGTAATTTTTCCTGTGCAGCGTGCTTCCCGACTAGGGATTATTCCTCTAAAGGTTGTGCTGCTTCGCTCAATGCGGCTCCAGTCCATCTCCATTTTTCGAAGGGTTTCTTCATAGATGAGGTTTAATCCGCTGCCGCCATCCATGAGTACCTTAGTAAGGCGAAAGCTGTCCACTATTGGACTGAGGACCAATGCGGCTGGTGCTCGTGCTGTTCGGAATTTAGGTTCGTCGCTGGCATTGAAGGTGATAGCCGTGTCGCTCCATGGGTTTATTGTTGCTACTTGGTAGACTTCGGCGAGACTGCGGAGTGTTTGTTTCCGCATATTATTTGATGCGAAAGTCTCGAAGACTGTTAATACCGTACTGGTACTGTTCGGGTGGTTCTCTGGGGCTAGAAGTTCTTCGCCACTTTTGGCCACCTGCCGTAATATCCAACATGCTCGAAGGCTATGTGTTGGAGTGGCGCCCTCTGTACTATGGATTTTACAGGGTCCGCTGAGCCATCCCTCCAGTACGGTTCCGTGCCCTTTAGGGGTTTTTTGCTTTTTGGTTTTTGTCCCAGGTGCTTGAGCATGATGCACCCTTTTATTTCGGACTAGGGTTGTGTTCGGAGCCGGATGGTCCCAAAACTTGGTTTCAGTTTTCCAGGCACTATCCATCGCACAGTACTTTCATACTATGGACGCCAGGTCGGCGAAGCGTGTAATTTCACGATGACTTATGGCGTTCATGATTCCCTTGTCTGTGCAATTGTTGCAGAAAATTGAGATTGCGCTTTCCTCACGGCAGTCCTTTATCCTGTCCATAACCAGGAGAAATCTGGCCCAGTATGATGTACTGTTTCATCGGGCTCTTGCCATATTTGAGATAGATCGCTTGTGTTTGGGTGGGCGGGTGGAATTAAATTCGGAACCCAGCCCAATCTAAGGCTCAAGGGCCGAGGAGTTTCCGGATTTGGAAGCTTGGATTGCTGGATGTTGTCCAACGAATCTGGTCCGCTGCCTGACTTTAGGTTCAGTACTTGACTGACGTTCGTCCCTCTGTGCGAATCTGGCAAGGAGGGATCAGGAATCCGGACATAACTGGTCTTTAATATAGAAGAAGAGTCGCCGCGATGTTCCTCTACCATGGCAACGTGGTGGGTAGCCTGGGGAGAGTTGATCTCTCTCAGATTGGTTTTAAGCCCAATCTGATCATAGTCTGTAGCGACTCCTAGGGCGGCGATGCGATCCAAGAGCTCATTTACGGAGGAAAGCTCCATCGGGTCTAGCTGCTCGGAGAGTTCCGAGTTGACGTGAAGATCGCTTTTGATGACCCGAGAGGTCATTGTCGGAGCGGCGGCCGAACATGCGGTCATAAGAAAACCACCTAGCCGGATAGTTTGGCCGGTGGCCAAAGCTCCTTTGGCAACGGTACCGTCTTTAAAGACAGGAAGAGGCATCCTTCCTGATTGCGACGGCACGGAGGAACTCTCAATGAAAGCACCAATGTCGGTGTCAAAACCGGCGGATCTCGGTTAGGGGGTCCCGAACTGTGCGTCTAGGCGGATGGTAACAGGAGACAAGGGACACGATGTTTTTACCCAGGTTCGGGCCCTCTCGATGGAGGTAAAACCCTACTCCTGCTTGATTGATATTGATGATATAGGTAGTACAAGAGTGGATCTACCACGAGATCAAGGAGGCTAAACCCTAGAAGCTAGCCTATGGTATGATTGTTGTTCGTCCTATGGACTAAAACCCTCCGGTTTATATAGACACCGGAGAGGGATAGGGTTACACAGAGTCGGTTACAATGGTAGGAGATCTACATATCAGTATCGCCAAGCTTGCCTTCCACGCCAAGGGAAGTCCCATCCAGACACGGGACGAAGTCTTCAATCTTGTATCTTCATAGTCTTGGAGTCCGGCCAATGATGATAGTTCGGCTATCCGGACACCCCCTAGTCCAGGACTCCCTCAGACCCCATGTCATCGAGGAGGTCTATCGGTCCGGAGCTATCAAAATAAATAATGCCGAAGGTACTAACCCGAAGGTTGTCAATGGGAAACGAATAAAACACTATATCTCAGGTACTCCCATTAATGTTGAAAGCAATATTATCCAAACTTTGACACCGGAAGAACACATAAAGGAAACCTTCTGGAACACTCCAGAATCATGAAAAAAAGGGAGGTACGTTATACGGTAAGTAAACAGACTCCAAAAAATCCGCAAAAATATTTTTTGTCAGTTTTGGACTATTTAGAAAATTAGGAAAATAAGAAACTTCCAGGAAAGTGACCCTGGTGGGCACGATACACCAGGGTGCGCCTAGCATGCTAGGCGCGCCTAGGTGGGTTGTTCCCACCTCGGGTACTTTCTGGACTCCGTTTTTCTTCCGTTCTGCTTGTTCCCCAAGATAAAAAATCTTTATATACCCCCGAACCTGTTGACCTCCGTATCACGGAGAAATCTCCTGTTTTCTTTTCTTGCTGTTTTCTGTTAGATCCAATCCATCATGGCCTCTTAAAGCTCCTCCAAGGACAAGTTCTTCGACAATGTCATCAACCCATATCTGCGGGAGGTGATGCAGCACCCTCAAGCTATCCAGATGCACGATGGGATGCTGCACATCCGCTATATGCAAGGACCCAAGGGGACTGGATCCATGGAGGCCAGGCTTGAAGCTATGGAGCAGGACATCTTCAAGTGCAAGGGGATGGTGGAACATGGACTTAATGCCAATCACCTCATGATCGCGGACTACACCCATGATCTCAAGGTGGATGGCAAGTCCAGGAAGGACATCGTCTTCTCCCACAACGAGCAAATCAACTACCTCCATAGCCAGATCCACGACCTTCAAAGCCAAGTCTTTGAATATGAGGCATGGTTTAAAGGTATGAGTTTGGCTGCCAGTTGCAGGATCCGGGAGACTCACTCTTCCTCTTATGATGGTGAGCCTCTGCCGCGGAAACCCGAGGCACTACAAAAAAATACACTACCATGATGATACGTGTTTGTCACAGTAGGTCGCGTTTTTTGTCATGCATGTACATCCATGACGATTTCATGACAGAATCAAGATAGTCATACCTGTGCCGTCATAGAAGTGTTCCATGACATTACCAAAATTATCATCACGGAAGTGTCCACTTCCATGATGATAAATTGCGCGTCACAGAAGTTCTTTCGTCAAGGATGACCGACATGTGGCATCCACCGTAACGAAACACCGTTAAGCTATCGGGTCCGGTTTTGGATCCGATAACCCGTAACAGCCCGGACCAATGGGGATACATGTGTAAAATCATCATTGGTTGGAGGAAACACGTGCCAGCTCCCCGTTGGCACAGGTGTCACTCATCCAATGGGCGAGATGCGCTTATGAAATGTTGACACGTGGACCGGCCCAAAAGTGGCCCATAAAATTTAAATGGGCCAGCCTAACTAAAGGGCCACAAGATTTTGCGGTCCATAATGGGCTAGCCCAGCAAAAGGCCCACGAGATTTTGCGGGCCATAATGGGGTGGCCTAGCTAAAGGCCCACAAGTTTTTGCGGGCCATAATGAGTCGGCCCAGCTAAAGGCCCGCGAGATTTTGTGGGCCATAATGGGTCGGCCCAGCTAAAGGCCCCCAAGACTTTGTGGACCATAATGGGCCAGCCTAGCTAAAGGCCCACGAGATTCCGCCGCCCATAATGGGCCAGCCTAGCTGAAGGCCCAAAAGATTTTGATGACACTAGTAGGCCGGCCCATTAACAGGCTGCCATGTTTTGGGCCAAATGTCGGCCCATATTTGATCCGGTCCATTAACAGCCTGCCACATTCCGGGCCTAATAGAGGCCCATATGAGATCCAGCCCGTTAAAAGCCTCCCACGTTCCGGGCCAAATTACAGCCCAGATCAGGTCCGGCCCTTTGAGAGGCTTTGGGCTAAATTATGGCCCATATCAGATTCGGCCCGTCAACTGGACACTATGCTTTTGGGCCCACTTGATAAAGGGCCATTTAGTAATTTGGCCTGATATTAGTTTAGGCCCGTTGAAGGCCCGTTTAACATTTCATCCCTATATATATTTCGGCCTGTTAAAAGCCCGGCATATAGTTGGGCCTAACTACGACCTCGTTTGCATCCGGCCTGCTCACAGCCGATAATCTGATTGGGCCAAACAAGGACTGAGACATTTTGGCCTGTTATAAGCCCATGATTTGATTGGCACAATCATGGACCAGGGTCTATTTCGTCCTACTGTGGGCCCGTGAGCTGTTCGGCACGTTTCAGGCCCAACCTACTTTTCAGCTTCCTAAAAGCCCACTGAGTTTTCCTGGGAAAATAGGGTCGGCGGTTTACTCTGCCTATTAAATGCCCAAATCTACTAGCGGGCCAGTTTACATTTAGGCATGTTAACGGACCAAGATGACGGGGGCCATGATGCGGATCATACATAGTGATTTGCATGACGGCCCGATTATGTACCGTAATTTTATGGTTTGGCTGGTTTATTGCGAAGACAGTATATATATACAATAAAATAACTGCAGCATCATGAATAAGAAAAAAACCTAGACTATACAATAAAGAAATTACGGCATATTACATCCACTGGGCATCAAAGTTTGCCACTATGATAATAAAGCACAAGCAGACAGCAGATTGCATACACTGGGCATCAAAGATCGCCACCAGTGCAATTAAACACGCCGACAAAATAATATACAAAACCGACAACACTTCAATAGAGTTCAAGAAAGATTAGCCCTGCTCGGAAGCTGCAGCGCAAGCAGCTGAGCAAGCTGATGAGACTGCACTTGTTTGACACTTATATCCTCCTCACTCTGAAAGATAAACAAGCAGACAGATGACAGGTTTTGCACATATAAGTATCAGTGCTAACAATTCATCACATTTCTTATTGACGAATAAAGTGCCACGGTTTAAAAAAGCATTAACACAATATGGTATTGTTCAGGTCAAGACATGGCAGGAAATGACATTGTGAAGGAGTTGGCAGCTTCACGACACCACTAGATTACATATCAAGAACTCATAAGTATCAATGGTAAGTGTGCTGTCAATTTAACCATTTCAGATTGGCAAAATAAGATCACTTGCTCTGTGTAGTTTAATTTACATGGCATGAAGAAGGAACTTGGTTGTACAACTGAAAACTTAAATTGAGAAGGACAAACTTTTGTTTATGAACTACATAATAAACTTTAAACATGCAATTTGATGCAAACACCAAAAATAAACAGTTGTTACAGTCAAGCCTAACCAAATATACACAACAAAGTTTGAAGGCTTGAGAAGGACAAACTTACATTATTGGTGAAGGCAGGCTCTATAAAGCCCTTGTCCATTTTGATGGGGGGGGGGCAATTCAAGAAGTTTACCACAGAATCTTCTTCATAAGCATTGCCTTTATTCTACATTTTGTTAATAGTAAATATAGATGTGACAATATAAGAAAAAAATGGAGAATATTTAAGATAAGATGAAGAGTGATGCTACATAACCAAGTAGCTATGAATGTAAGTACAACGATACATGCAAAAGGTACAGCCAAGAGCAATGCAGAGCTAAACTTCTTCAGTACCATCGGTGTTATCCAACCTTATGGTAAGAGTAAATAGAGATCTGATGTGTAGAAAATGGAGGGCAAAGGAAAATAAGCTGCAGAGTGATGGTACATAAACAATTACCTGTCAATATAAGTACACTGATAAAGGACAACAGGTACTTACAAGAACAATGCAGAGCTAAAAAATTTCATTGGCATTGGATATATTCTACACTAATGTAACCATTTATACAGATCAGATAATTTGGAGCGAACAATTGATAAGCAAGCTATCATGCATACTGCTGTCACATAATAAACCAGGTATGTATGCAAGTACAATGATACAGGACAACAGGTACTAATAAGAGCAAAGCAGCGGGCAACATATTTACTATATCCTGTCATTCTTTTCAAACCGGTATTCTTTTTCAAGCAGATTTCCTGCAAAAAAAGATCCGTAAGGCACATGCGGAAAAGTAGAAGTTCAAATTGTCATGCGATATCATAGACAGTACCTCATCCTCGGAACGAGACCAGTGCATAAGAAGGTTTTTCCATTTATTGTCTTCTAAATTTAGCACAGGAGACTTCATCGGAAATTCGTTTATAGACTTGCCATCAAAGTGTGATTTCCTCAGGTAACACCGATACTGCTGCAATGCTTCCTTGAAAAGCGCAAGCAAGCTTTGCTTGTCATGACCATCCAGATTGACCCTCGCCTACTTACAACAATGTAATGTAAATCATTGATGTGTTCAATCAGCAGAAAACAGGAAAATAATCACCATGAATAATAGCACTTACACGTAAGTGGGACAGGAAGATGTGAAAATGGTGTTTGTCTTCACTATAATCTTCCCATGATGGGAATATATGCACGTAGTCCCTAACAACATTGAAAGCATTGTCTTTTAAACTGGGAATAACTGGAATGGGGTTCCAATTTGCAGGAATTGGCCGTCTCTGCAGTTGGGATAGGTCTTCGGCCGATGGACTTGCTGTACTTTTTGCTGGAGTGGGATTTTTCTGTGGAACGGCTGGTGCTATGGCAACTGAAATCGGCATACCTTTTGCTGGAGTGCAGGTCCTGTGTGGTGGGGCTAGTGGTGTGGCCAGTGACGTATGGGTATAGTCTACTGGAGTCGGTCCTACATTTTGTGTCACTGGTTGTACAGCCAATATAAGTGGGGTGCTGCTGATTTCTCCGGCACAACCACGTTTTTCAAGGACTTTGCTGGTGCTCCTTCAGGTTCGGCAATCACCCTCTTCCTTTTTGATGTCTAATGCACAAGAACAACATTTGAGTGGAAAAACATGGTATGATGACAGATGGAATATGTATTGATAATGGATGGGCATGGCATCTCGACATATATGATGAGTAAACTAAGCAGATGACGATGCAGCAAAGTAGAAGAAATGAAAGAAAACATATGCAAGATACATGCAATCAATAAAACCTTGCCAAATTATAACAGGCAACTTGATGGGTGAACATGACATGCCATCTGCCTTTGACTCCATGAGGTTAGAATAGTCATTAGGATCATATTCTGAACAAGAATCTACAGGTGGGGAGCGTATGAGTTTCATTGCATCCAGAATGGCACTCAATGCCTTGGTGCCAATTTTGCAAGTCATTGCAGTGTTCCACAATATTCTTCTGATGCGCGGATTTTGATACTCACTGTAATTACGTATAATATCTGAGAACCATGAAAACATATATAGTTGTGAGATTATCTTTGTAATGCAGATGATAGTCTAATATAGGGGTGCCCCTGTAAACACTTGTGTGCTATCACTGGATTCTGATGAGAGAGCTCATGTGTGCTGTAATATGGTGAGTGCATTTATATAATCTAGCACAAGTACACAAAAAAATAGGCTCCAGAAGCAAGGATAGTTGGCAAATGATAGGTTCATAATATACTGTATAGAGAGTTTATTGCCAAACCATGATAACAAGAGCACATAGCAACTAGGCAAATCATAGTGTACATAACAGGGGTACACAATAACCACGATATATAAATCAGGAAAGTGGAACTGGCTTGAAAATACGATGTTGTTTGTCGCTAGTAATTGAAAGCCTATCGATCACGTACAGGCCAGCTCTATCAGCTGTTGACTACAGATGTCCCTGCGCCCCTTCCTGACAAGGAACATACTGTACGTACTAAATACAGAATAAACAAAGAGGAACATGTTAAAGAACAGAAGAGGAAGCATATTCTTGAGGTTCCGCTTCATTGCATACAATGTTGGTTTCCCACTCATGATGAATCACAGCGCCTAAAGAAATGCAATTCCATGCTGTCTCTCTATATGTGGCAATTTTGAACAAGAGTCATTAGGATCATATTCTGAACAAGAGTCAACAGGTGGGGAGCGTATGAGTTTCATTGCATCTAGAATGGCACTCAATGCCTTGGTGCCAATTTTGTAAGTCATTGCAGTGTTTAGCTTGAAGAGTGGACTGCTGCTAGTGCGACACAAAGTAGCTACACAGATCATAGTGTAGATATAACGGGAAAACCTTAAGCATCAGAGTAAAATCAGCAAAGTGGAACTTGCTGGAATATATGTGCTAGTATTGCTGGTACGGCTAGAAAGGCTTCGGATACCCGCTCTCTTCAAGTGAAGGTGTGGTACTTTTAATATCAGTATAACTCTCAAAGGCGACACAGCTCCCCGCATTTCCTTGCTATTCTTATAGGATTCAAGTGGACAGCCACTACAAATCCTATTCCTATGTTTACAAAATCCTACGAATCAAAGAGGCTCAAAGTGTCCATCACAACCGACCGTATAGACCTCTACACTGCAAATGTCCCTGCTCATCTTCAGTAAAAGGAACATACTGTACTACTATCATTCTCCTTCGTTCCAAAATATAAGTCTTGGTAGAGATTTCTACTATGGATCACATACAGATGTATCCAGATACATTTTAGAGTGTAGATTCACTCATTTTGCTCCATATGTAGTCCATGGTGGAATCTATACAAAGACTTGTATTTAGGAACGGAGAGAGTACATATTAAAGAAGAAGGGAAGAGGAACATGGTAAAGAAGAGCAAGCAGATTTTGGATAATAAAATGTTGGTTGCGCAGTGCCCACACATGATGAACCAGAGCGCATTAAGAATGCAACTCCCAGCTGTCTCTCGACCATTTTAGGCGGTTGGATGAAGATCCTACGTCTCCTAACCCTTCTTCTTCCTCGTCTCCGATTCCTCCCATACAGAACACCGCACGGGCCGCCGACTGGACCGCTGGCCCCCACCACCTGTGTTCCTCTGCCACCCCCACCCCCACCCCCGCCCCCACTCGCGTTGAGTTTTCTTCATTCGGCGAGGGCCCACAACCACCTGAGCCCCTTCGTTCACACCGGCGAACTCTGGAGAGCTCTAAAAAATCGACTGGCCCAATTTTGAAATTTAGTCTACTATGATTTAACTAGTGTGGAATATAAAAGGGGAAAACCATAAGCATTGGGAGTAGAGTGTTGAGCATGCCATGGCGGATCTGAAGGTGCAGACCGGACAAAGGCAACTTCACAACCAAGACAAGAAATCAGAGTAAAGCAGTGGCGATCTATTTTCTTGCTGCGATAAATAAGTTGATTAGATACGAAAGAGTACCGCCTCTAGTGCGGCGCCATGTATGCATGTGCTGAGAATTTAACGGTGCTGCGGTAGCGATGGATGTCGGCAGCGTGGAAGCAGATCTAGGAGGGTAGACGGTGGCGGCAGGGTGCGGTGGACGAGACGGTCATAGGAGCGGCACCGGCAAGGTGGACGACGGCGGGGATGAAGTGAGAGGACGGGATACAAGGATCCTGGTCCGAAGCCATGGATGAGAGAGGTCGATCTCTTGTAATGGACGTCGGCGTCGGGGTATCAGCTCCTGCATGGTGGAGGAGGACGGCGGTGGCTGGGGTGGCGGATGGAGGAGGCTGGGGTGGAGAGGGTGTTTTGGCGCCCACGGAGTACGAATGGGAAAAAGGGAGGTAGAGAGGAAGGGGGAACCATGTATTCAGGGCACGCTTGTCTCAAATGCGAGGAAATTTACAAACTTAGCCCCCGTTTCAAATTTCCTACATCATAGCAATATTAGTCGGTTGGGGATAGGACGGTAATCTCGCATACACCGAATATTTGTCGACGAGAGTTTTTTTTGGTGCCCACCATGTATGAATCTGGGAGGGAGTCGATTTCGGCCGAGGACATACTATGTTTTGGCGCCCACCGTGTATGAATCCGGGTGAGAGGCAGTTATGTCACGTTTGGGTGAAATTACAAACCTACCCCTATCGAAACCTATAGAAATCCAGAAGATAGGCTTTGCGTGGCAGGGATAGGCAGTAGTAATTTCTATCTCGCAGATTTTGGTTTCGGGCTATTACTGCGACTTTCCCCGCTTCGTTCAAATTTCCCGTTTGTATTCCATTTTTTTTGGGCGGGATCCATTTTTGATTGGAATTAAATTCCATATACATCATTTTTTTATATATACTTTCAAAAGCACAGTACTATTTATACATAAATATGGTTTACAAATGGCATGATCTCAGATTCATAAGGTTGTACCCATCAATTTGGATTTTGAAATATTTGAAACCACTTTATGTTGAAATCCAATGTATGCATTCCTCGCTAACTGTCTCCAATTAATGCATGCGTTTTTTTACTTCTCAAACATGTATAATTTGTTTCACAAACGCAACATATAGTGTAATCCCGTTTAGACATTGATTGCATATAAACCATGCATTGTTTGTAATTAAAGAATCTATGGATCACCAATATTGATAAACTATATAACACTACACGTGTGCCCAAATTCAAATGAATATGCATGTTTGATAACCAATTTGCATTATGATATTATCGATGTCGTGATCTCCATTTTAAATATTTGAATCCCCTTTAATCTAGATATTCGTCTCATATAGCTATCACTCATGCTTATATAGGACTATCTCTCTGGACCTATACGCGTTCATCGTCTCTCAGGTATCTCTCGTGCTACTTGTATGTCGACAATGATCTTTTATCTTTGTAACACACTGACGGTACTCTCCCCCTCGACCTTCATCACTCCATCTCTCTCTAAGTATATCTCGCTCCCTTCTATGTGTCTCTAACTATGGTTCTCCATGTGGAATCTCTTTCTCTCACACAAACACAAAACTTTGTCTCCCGGGGTCTCATTTCTCTCTACTATTCCCATGTGTGCCACTCGCACACCCCTCATACAGAGATGTCTTTCGCTCCTTAGATATGAGAACCTACAACTATTCCTCTTAAATATCTCTTTCTCACAGACAAACACAAACTCTGTCTCCCACGGTCTCATATTTCTCCACTATTCTCTTGTATGTCGCTCACACACACTCTCTCTCCCTAGAGATATCTTGTGTTCCCTCATATGTCTCTCTAGCTATCACTCTCGTTGTGAAATATCTTTCTCTCTCGCAAACACCAAACTCCGTCTCTCGAGATCTCATTTCTCTCTGATATCTGTTTGTATGTGACTCACATGCACCCTCTCTCTATCTCTCTCTCTCACACACACACACATAACTCAGCCTTCTGATCCACTCGACTCCTATCTCTAACGCACACTAGCTAGCATCTTTATCTTTCTATTTATCTGTTTCTCCATCAACCTTCTTTCTCGCCCTCACTCTTGCTTCCTATCACACACACTACATATGTTTCTCTCTACATGCAGTCAAGTGCCCTCTTTTTATCTTTCTCTCACACACACATATATAAATTCACCCTCTGAACCACCCGGCGGTCATCTCCAACATTCAAACTAGCGGATGTCCCTCTAGCTAGCATCTCTATCTCTGTATCTGTCTGTAGTTTCTCCGTCAACATTTCTTTCTCGCATGGAGTCTTGCTTCCTATCACCCACAGTATATATGTCTCTCCATACATATGCATTTATAGGTTGATATCTTTTGCACAATTGTTGTGCCTCACTCCGTCTGCTCGCCATAGATGCATGCTCTAGCCCATGCCACTATCTCTTAAAGACAAAAACACATGCTCAATTGTCGGGCCTTCTTCCCTGCATTCTCACATGCATGCATATTGTCATACCGATTTGTCTCTCCCATGTCGTTGATCTTAGGTCTTATGTCTTCTTTCTTTTATCTCGATCATGCACGCGCGCGTGCACACACACACACATCCCACGTATACATTTATACCTCTCACACATGCACATTCAAGGTCTCTATGTCTCCATACGTAGTTAATTACCCTCAACCCTAACGCCACATCGAATCGTTCTCTTCTTGTGTGCACATAACTTCCGCCTGGATGGGTAAAACACACACTCACACTTAACAATCTCCTTCTAGCTACCCCCCTCTCACTCTTCCCCTATATCCCCGAAACCAATAAGACCATCCCTTTGTTTAATTCCCGCCTACATGCACCATCGATATATAGTAGTCTTCCTTGGTGTCTCTTGAACAAACACGTTCTCTCGATGTTGACTCCTCTCACGCGCACACACCTTCTCTTCCCTCTCTACGGGAATTTTCTCTCTCGCACCCCATCGTTGGTGGCCTCTGCCATACACATCACCTCTCTATGATGAAGCCATGCACACTTAAATTACATCCGCCACCGAGGACCCCGCGACACACACACACACACAAACACACACACACACATATACAAACACACACACACACACACACACCCACACACACAAACACCCCACACACACACACACTAAGACTCCATCTCACACACAAATGCTCTAGGCGGAGCATTTGTTCCTACCACCCTTCATCCAACCTTACCCGTATGATAAACAATGACCTTAATTTACTTGTATAACATGGACAAATTCCACTTTACTTTAGTAGTCAGCAAACTTATCATCTGTACCCTTATAAAAAACGAGTTGGCGATGATGGTGTGCCTGCCATCTTGTAATATAGACCGTCTGATCTTTATCTGACAAATAGAAAGCAAACTATGATAATTTTACAAAAGATATCCGCACCTCTCTACACATCCTTATCTCCCACAACCTCATTGCTCGGCAATTAAAAAAGGAAGTCTCTGGAACAATCTAGCATGGTGGCCGCTGTCGCCTGCCGGCGCCGTCCATCCCCATGCCTCCACCTATTCCGACCACTAGTCACCACCACGCTCCACTCCTCCTCACCTTATCTCTCATCTTTCATTTTTTCGATGACATTCTCGAGATACCAGTTTTCCGATAAAATTCTCGAGATATCATTCGTTTTTACACATGGGATTACTCCTGCATGGGTCAATCACAACAGGTGTTTTGTAAAAAAAATGGATATTGATGTTCCATGCAATGCACGAGCATCTTGCTTGTAATTATATAACGCAAATCACAAGCAGGAAGTGGCATTTTTTTACACAACCACATTAACATGGCCACGTAAATCACTAGCTAAAGTAAATACCATTATACTTATATCCCGATGCAAATGGTTGAGTACATGTCCGAAGAGTAGAGTCGCACACACGCACTCTGTCTCTCAGAATCACACACACACACACACACCAGTTATGTGACGCCCACTTAAGTAGACACGTATGTTACAATTTGTGCACCCGCGGGTACACGTGATGCTGTGCATTTATTTAAGCCGGACGGCGAACCCAAATAGTAGCTGCATTCATTCCCCTCCCGCCGCCTCTTCTCTGGTCGCCGTCACCCGGTAGCCATGGCCCGGCCGAAGATAACAACATACGCCATACTCCCGCCGGAGCGGCGCTTTAATATGGAAATTTTAGTGGTCATGCATGCATCTTTTTGTGCTAGCACTCCGCTATAAGGGTTGACCGGTCGCTTCCCGCGGACGTGCGCGGGCAGTGGAAGAGGAAGGAGAAGGGAAGCGGGTTGTGGAGTAAAGTTTTTTACCTCAATTTCTTAGGAAACTGAGTGCAATAATTGAGTAGTTTTGCAAACTACTAGTACTACACCTGAAACGGTTCAAAACCTATACTCCCTTGCCAGCGCGTGCTTCCTGCGTGAAACGGTCAGCGTCGCCCTAGAGCGTCAGTGCCGCATTAATGCCCGGCCAGAGCGGATGCGACCTCTCACTGGCGCCGCTTTGAAGTGGCGCGACGGCTGAGAGACCGCCGCTTCCCGGTGCACGCGACTAGTCCGCGTCGAGACTGGCCATAGGCCCTGTTTGGATCCATGGGTTAGAGTTAGTTTGAGTTAGTTGGGGCTCAAATAGCCCTAAAGTATCCAAGCATGAGGGTTTAAATTGGAGCAAGTTGCACCGAACCCACCAAAAAAAACTATCCCACCCAAGAGGTGCTAACTGGAGATAGTTCTCATTGGGACCACTGAAAAATCAGTTTTCTCTCTCCATCAAGTGCATTTATTGTCAATCTAAGCCTGTCACCCAAACACCTCTTTGGCTACAGTTAGTTCAAGGTTAGTCATGAGTTAGTCTAACCTCTAGCTAAGTTAGAGTATCAAACAGGAGCAGCATAGGACATGCAAGTTGCTCAAAGCATACAATCAAATTCGTACGTGAAAGGATTTTTCTTTTTGAAAATGGAACATGAAAGGAATTTTTTTAGGATGCTCTTGGCATGTTGCTAACATGTGATGAGTTAAACGACCTCAATAGACAGCAAAAATGCCAGCCCGCCGCACTTTGAGAGAGACGAGGAGGGAGAAGCGATACAGGCTGCTGGATTACTAGAGATAGGTGTCGCACGGAAGCCAAGAAATATGGTGATAGCATGGGTTAGCCATGTACTAGTATGATGTAACTACACTGGGATGTCGTGTTTCGTACTCTTCCAGTCCACTGTAAAGATGATTGGTTGATTTTACATCGCTGAATAATATTAAATATTATGAGTGCAGACGCTCCACCACGAGGTTCCTTGCTCCTTCTTGGTCGTTGGGAATCTATGTTCTTCGACTCTATTTTTTTACGTGAGCTTTGTTCATCCTTTTGCCAACACGCGAGACATCTAGCATCAAGGTGCACGTGTTATGCAAGGATCATTCCATCTATATGAAGAACCCGTGGGACTGGAACTATGAGACGGGCATGTACCCAGGAGTGGACGTACGAACCTGAGTAATGTAGCGCAGTAAGTGAAGTAGAAAGGCACAAATGGTATGAACATGTGTGGCATATAGGGTGTGTTTGGTTGCGTTCTCGTCTCAGCATAGTTGTTCCCTCTTCATGCATGCTCAACTCAACACCCCTCTTCATGCATGCTTCTAGTGTATTTGTGCTAAACTAGTGTGGACTCATGCACCCTCCATACACTCTACCAAACACCCAAAAGTGGGTCGAGAAGGGAACTCTTGGGCAACATTTGTCTCTTACTACGTACTACCACAAAATGTTGTACGTGCAATGCACGGTGATGTTATGGAGTACGTGACTAAGTACTCTACTACTACTATATTAGTTGGAGGCACATATTAACTTTTATATTTGTTTACGTGTATGCCCCGAGACCTTCCAAGTAGACGTGTCTTTCTCTCCAAATCGCACTTTGTATCGTTCATACCACTAAGTACTACTACGTGTGGTTTCCGGCCAAGAAGTGGAAGAAGTGGAGACGCTCTACCACGCTGTTTTTTTTTGCGCTGGGCTCTACCACACTGTTCATGTCCCACTCCTTTCGCTGACGTGTGGGACATCCAGCACGTGCCGTGTTTAGCACTCTTCATCGTAAGAGTTGAAACGCTAGCATTCATCAGAAATAAAAAATAATTATAAATCAGCAGTGATACTATTTTTTTGAGAACCAATCAGTAGTGATACTATACCACGCGGTTTCCTTGATCCTTGATATCAGAAAGAATACTTCCGTTCACCAACATGTGGGACGTCGACCATCCTGGTCCACTTGCCATGCATGTAGAACTCCAAGGGAGAGTCACCACGGTCGTCGTGCCGCAGTAACAATGACTAATGAGCCGTCAAATCACAGGCCCACTTCCCATTTTGAAGTTGCTCGTACAAAGGAACCATCATGACTTTGTTGAATTCTGCTTCTTGAAGAAAACTACTGTACCAGCAGTACTACTAGCTACACTAGTTACTCCAACAGAGGCCTCCTTTCATTCATAGGATAGGAATTTTATAGGAATATGAAAATCATAGGAAGTGAGATGACATGCATCTCAATTCCTATAGAGAAAGAGATGCCATTTGATGCATAGAATAGGAATTTTTCCATTTAGTCTAGGCTAATGTACTGGTAATTTGCTCTAAAAACTACAGTAGTAACTAGTAGTACTGGTACATGCTCATACTCAGACACAGACACACACACTAACTACTAGTACTACTACTTCTCACATGCTGGCCAGACATTGTCGTTCTCCTTCCCGGCTTTGTCGGTGACACCCCACCGTGCTTGTATCTCCGCCGACCTCTCCGCAGCAGCGTGTGCGTCCTCTTATTTCTTGCGGCGGCGGGCCTCTCTTTTCTTGAGTGCTTTCCGACTTTTCCACTCCCTCTGTGTGGCTTTGGCCGCCTCTTGCTCTACCAACCATTCGGCCTTGGCATCTTCAAATTCCTCCCACATAGGTGTGAGGTCGCGAGCGGCGATGAACTCGGCACGGCGGGATGCCATCGCTTCCCTACCATTTTGTGTGCGGTCGTGGGTGGCGAGGAACTCGGCGTGGCGGGATGCCATCGCTGCCTTACCGGTTAGTGTGCAGCACAGTGGCATGAACGACGCTAGGAGAGAGCTCTGGGGTGGAGTGGCCGGACAACCGTATGGTGCATTGGTTTGTCAAGAGCTCAAGGACAGAAGACGAAGGAAATTTGGATTCCCCTTCAATCCTGGTCATTTATTACCGAGTAAAATGCATTGGCAGTCATCGAACTTGTCTTGATAGTTCACTTTGATCATTGTATACGAGATATGGTGATTATACGGTCACTGACTCAGCGTATAGCTCTGTATTTGTCTGGTTGACCAGTCAAACAGTCTGCATGGGCCTCATCAGCTCGTGTTCTTTATCTATCTACGTGGGCCTACCTGTCAATGGAGAAAGAAATATTGTAAAAACCAAAATTATGCATATGTGGTGAATCAAACCACGGACCTGTCGCTACAACGCACCCTCGTCAGCCAAATGAAAATGAAATACTTCGCGTAAGACACACGCTCATGCTGTCAAAGCATGCTAATGCATGCACGCCACCCTCTAAATCAAAGTCCTGCTCATGGCGCAATGCAAACGGCGAGCCCATCACCTGCGTGCCCTGGCGGTGCCTGACATTACTGTTTAGACGTTAGATGGAGGCCTATGCGAATGCTGAGCATGTATTCACCTGGCTCAACGCCAACGGTCATACTCGGAGCGCCTTGCTCATGTATTGTCCAGCGCAACGACAATCTATAAAACAACCTAGCTAGAGAGGGTACTATGGTACGGAGTATGTACTATCATGAGCAACCGATCTTAGTGCCACTGCACACGAGTGTGTGTCTGATTGATTCGTCCATTATTCGTAAGTTATGCATGGTTGTGTGGTGAAGGCTAGCAGGTGACAAGAGCGGTTGTCAATATGTGCCACATATGCTTCAAAGGCTCGTCATCCATGAGTTCACACTTTACCACCACGCCAACGTCTGATCGCCCTGGCCTACAAAAACCCCTTCCATCGCTAGCGCGCGCTTCCCGCCTGAAATGGTCACCGTCTCTCCAGAACGTCAATGCCGCATTCACCGGACTTAATTGCAGGTGCAGTTGGTGTGTCACTAACATGCGGGCCAGATGCCCGTTGGGCCCACATGTCAGTAACCCAGCGCATCTACAGTTAAGTCACTGAAGCAGCGTCCGCATTCACGCCCGATGAACCTACTTTGGCGCCAGCCGTCCATCCATCTGCCGCGGCTCATTGCCATTCGCCCGCTATATTAATTTGAGCCTCGGCTCCCAGCCATAGCCAAAGACCCACACTTATTCTCCTCCGGTCCCTTCCTTCTATCGGCACCACTCCAACCATGGCCTCCTGGCGCTCCGAAGCTCTCTTGGACGTACTGTCACAGGAGCAGACGAGGGACATTGGCGGCTCCGCTCCAGGCGCGCTCCAAAGCTCTCTTCGACGTACTGTCGCAGAAGCAAACGAAGGAGATCGCCGCCCCTCCCCCCCGGCCGCCCTCCGCCACCACGACCACGAGGCCGGCGCACGTGCGCGGGCACAACCGGCAGTGAGGAAGAGTAGTACACGGTAGGTCGCCGCCTCTCTGGTCCCAGAAAGGCCACCGCTACTCCACTCAGTCGACGCCAAGCTTGGTGGGGTAAACATCGGCGACCGATTAGCCGCTTGACGGCAACATGGAGGAGGAAATCTTTAGAACCTTGTGCTCCGGAGGAGGAGGTTATCGAGGTGGATGAGGAGGAGGCAAAGGCAATGGCCGGCTTTCTCGGGTTCATGGTCGGACATGGTGGTCGGGCGCCTGCGATCGTTTAGATTAGGTTTACCGTAGGTTTTAGTACGGTTTGTGCGAAATATGTAATGAATTTTGTCCAGTTTGTAGGAAAAGTTTTCAAAATGTAATGAATTTCATCTGGTTAATTTGAAATTTGCTTTGTTTGCACGAATTTCATCCGGATAGTTCATATAGTTGTCGAAAGGTATGCGGGCAGCATCAGATGGCATCCATCAGTGTCTTTGGACAGATGCCGGTGTAAATTTGTGGGCCAGCGCTGGAGATGCCCTAACTATCATGCTATAATCGCTAACAGTGCTCCATTATTTGGCAGGGAACAGTTATCCCTTGATCAAAATCAGATCCGCGGTGTTTCGCACTCCTCCCGCGTAAGAGTGTAAACTCTTGCTTACATAAAAATGGAGGAAGTGGACGGCACTGTGGCACGTCATATCACTCAAACTAGCCCGCCTAACAAGCGGGAAAGCACCGCCCTCGTCATTTTGTTCTGGATTTCTATCAATCGATCACGCGAAAATGTTACGCTTTGCAAGTTCTAAAGGAAAAGGTGGCACACTTACGACTCGTACGCGTCGCACCCCTGATAGTCCGGCTCGCACACCGCTCACCAGAGGGGACACACATTGTATTGCAATTTCACTGACATGTGGGACTATAATTGAATAAACCGTTGATAGCCGAAATCTATCGCTCGGCGGGCGTCGGCTGAGAAGAGAGAAACGGGGGAGGGAGAAGAGATCGCCCGCCCGCCGCGCGCGGACTCTAAGAAATATATGGTGATAATGTGAGGTGCGCCATGCTGGAGTCCGGACCGCTTCCGGTGCCCGCTCTGACTGCCCTGGCCCCTCAAGACGCGAGCTGCCCGCCGCATGCATGCATAACAAGTACCAAAAAACTAGGCTATAAGCCTGCTTATCTGGAGGAGAGAGAGGCATTGACAAAGTCAAGGAGTGGGCTCTGCAAGAGCCCGTCTCTACACATGCTCCTAGGTATAAAAAAATAATGCTAAAGAAAGGCATAAAAAACAATTGTATCTAAAAAAGGAAAGGTAAAAAACATTTGAGAGGAAATAGATAGAGAGAAAGTGAGAAAAAGTTGTAACCTTATAGCCAACCTTATAGTCAACAGTATGGTAGCATTACATGAGGAAGGAGGGAGTGGTGCACATGCCAAGTTCACTGGGCTGCCGTGTTTCACACTCCTCCGTCATAATAGTGGAGACAATAGCTTTCATAAAAAATAAACAATGAATACTCGTTGCTCGTCCTCTATATTGGAAAGAATACTTCCATTCGCCGACATGTGGGACGTCGACCATCTTGGTCCACCTGCCATGCACAAAATTATCCTAGTCTACCCCGGTCGTATTTCAGCCCCAACCTATCCCACTGTAAGTTGTTCAAACGAAGGAACCATCATGACTTCGTTGAATTCCGCTTCTTCAAGAAAACTTACTGTACCTGCAATACTGCTAGCACACGCAAAGACTGGACGACACTATACCACGTCATATCACTAAAACCCACTAGGCCAAACTAGCCCGCCTAGGTCATCTATTTTGGAACGGAGGGAGTACATGTCTGCACTGCTATGATTTTGTGTTGTACGTCTCTGTACTTTTACTACTATTTTCCTACCCTATGAACCAAATGAGGCCTGAATGTATCCGTGTCGACTATTGTCTAATCGATCTCTAATCCTACAATTTTAGGAGCTAGGGCTATTGGTTGATCGACGACAGACATGTATAAGCGTACCACGATCTCATCAGCCCCAACATTTCTCTTTGCTGAGTGTTTTGCAAGTACTATAGCTCGCACATTAGCTAGCCTACTAACACAAAGAATCATCAAACAAGCCCTGCTGATATAATAAACAGTTCAAACTTACATCTAAGCATGCCATATATTACATCAAAAGCTAGTGAAGATACATCTGTTTCAATAACTCGGAGAGGGTTCGCATGATTCACTATCAAACAAAAGTAGCAAGTACCTCCCACACAAGATAGTGCACTAGCCCTAAGATGGTTTGATAACACACATTGTTTTGGTAATTAAACATAGGGCAATGCAAACTACCCTGAAAGATTAGCGTAACCAACTATTTCTTGTCATCGATCTCTTGGGCAATGACCACAGCACGGACAGTGGCATGGGAATCGATCTCTGGGCGATGTCCACATGACTGACCGCGACATCGGAATCGATCTCTGGGGCGATGTCCATAGGATGGACAGCAGCATCAGAATCGATCTCCGGGGCGATGCCAACAGGACAGACCGCAAAATCGAAAATGATCTCTGGGGCGTTGTCCACAGGATGGCCGCGACATCGGAATCATCAAGGACATCCACCGGCACCTGCAAAACCCTAACATATTAGCAAGCACATTGCAAATAATCAAAAACCACAACTATGGTAATAAGCCATTATTTTTTACCTTGTGCAGCTCACCAGGGGATCTCATCCCTCCGGGGGCCATCTCTTCGTCCTCGATGGGGGCCATCACCTTGCCAGGGGAATACTGCTTCTCAACAGCGACTATCTCCTCAAAATCGGCCTTGAGCCTCGCATAGATGGTCATCAGAGTATCTGGGGTAGGCACGGTGGGGCCCTTGCCGTTCTTCCAACTTTCTTTGAGGAGTTCGTCCGCCAACATCGTCAACTCTTTGGCCAATGCTTGTTTCTTGGAGTTCTTCGTCTCCATGGGTTGGCCCGCCAACATGGTCAACTCGTTGGTTGGTGCTCGCTTCCTGGAGATCGCTGTCTCCAGTGGGTTGTCCGCCGGCAACTCTTTGCCTAGTGCTCCAGGATCCATCAATGAACTGACAAACAAAAAGCAATCGAAAGGAAACCACAATTGCAACGAAAACAGGAAAAGAATAGTTGTGAGAATCGGTCGGTGCTTCGCAAAAAGAAGATTCTTGGAATGAAAATATAGCAGCATAACTGATTCGCCCACCTTTCCTTCGTTGGTACAGAAGAAAAATGGCAAAAGTGAGTAGCCTGGAGTGAGGTTTTCTTCAAGAAAGGGAAGAAAGGGCTTCAACGAGCGTTCCAGTGAAATGATGGTTGCTTCGTCCAGTCCAACTTGGAGGCCACTTTACCACTGCTGGTAAAGGTGTGGGTTTTGTGATATGACGGGTCATGACGGCCACACCGGGGTGACAGGTGAGTCTCGACTGTAGCACCTCGCTGTGATTTGGTGGATGGCACACGGGCCCGGATGCTTTGATGTCCCGCATGTAGATAGAGCGGCTAGTAATATAGGAGTGTCGGGTGGTAGGTGCGACATATGCCAACGGATGGCTTATCATTGTGGGAGCCAATAAGACGTCGCCGGTGCCTGGAAACGGGATAAGGCGAAGACATGCACGCCGGCGAATCTTACCTAGCTTCGGGGCTCTCCGTGGATATAACACCCCTACTGCTGCTCTGCATGGTCTCCGCATGATCACTAGATCAACAAGTGGCTACAAGATGCTCCTTGAGCTGTTCGGTGGGAGGAGGAAGAAGGGCAAGGCCAGCTCTCTTCTCTCCCTATGGCAGTGTCTAGAACTATATGAGATCAACCCTTTGCATGGGTGTCCCAGGGGGTTTATATAGGCCTACCCCCGGGGGTACAATGGTAATCCGGCTGGGCGCGGGCCTAGGCCGTCAGTGTCTACAACCGTCGTCTTCTCCGCCGGCTTCTGGGGCCCGCCGACTGGTGGGTCCCACCGGCTGTCGGCCCGTTGGTCGACAGGCAGCCCCACCGCATGGGGGATCTTGTCGGGGGCTGGTTACTGTGGCCTCGCCTCTAATGACGAGGGTTTTGTCGAGGTAAGCATGGCTACAGTGCCGCCGCCTTGCGGGCTCCCACTGTAGCCATTCCGCGTCTCATCTGCTTAATGGTGCGCGCGCCCCGAGGGGAGCAAGCCGGCTACTGGAAGCCGGCCCGGCCTTGGGCCGGCTGGGGGAGGCCAGGCCGCCTTCGGATGTCTCTCTGACCGAAGGGGCCCGCCACCTGCGAGCCATACTGGCATCTTGTCGTGGATGTCGTCATGATTCTCATGGCAACAGTGCCACGCCAGACGGGGGATGGCCGCCCCGTACGGCGTACTGTGGCCATGTATCTTCCGGGATTCGGGGGTGGCAGGGCTTGCTATAGCCACGCCCCGTCCCGTCACCGTTATGGCTGATTGTCTTTAGAATGCAGCGTTCGGCCGCCTGCTTCTTGGAGTCGGCCCTTCGTGGGCCGCCTTCTTGGAGTCGGTCCTTCATGGGCCGTCTTCTTGGAGTCAGTCCTTCATGGGCCGGTTTCTTGGAGTCGGCCCGATCGTGGCGCCCTCCAAAGGTTGTTTTATGGCTGGGCTGCCTTCCACCAGCTGGCTTAGGCAATAGCCGGCCGGAGGAAGGCGGCCCCATGTCTTAGGTGCTTCGAGGTCCGATCGGCCCGTTGTTTTTTCTGAGGGCCAAAGGGAGCCGGTTAGTCTACCTGTGGTCATTTACTCCGACAGTAGTCCCCGAAGCTGGTTGGGCTCCGCGGCTTGAGGGGAAATCGAGAAGCTCGGCCAGCTTCCTATCCCGAGGAGCCGGTAGCTAGGAGCCGGCCCTTCTTGCACGTGCCTTCTCGGCGAAGTTTCCTCAAAATTCAAAGGCGGGAACCAGCAAGCGCACCAGCCGAGCGGTGGGATGACCGCCTGCTTTCCGCATGCCACGTGGCACCCTTCGGTCGGCAAGGCCTGCCAGCCCACGCGCGCGACGGGACGCCGTCGCAGGCCGGGGCCCGCCACTCCCGCGCCTCGGCCCGTGTGCGGGTCTTTTGTGGCCCGAACCGACCGCACGTCTTCCGGTGGCGGTTCCCACTCGCCATCAAGGCACAATAATCGCGGGGCGTGGGTAGTGGGCGCAGTTAATCCCACGCCCCCCGCGCCTCGCCTCCTCGGCTTCGCCGCGCGAGGCTATAAGTAGGGGCGGGGAGGGGGAGCAGCAGTAGTTCGCACGCTCGCCCTTGCCCCGCCTCCTTCTTCTTCTGCTTTGCCGCGGCTGCTCCTGGTCGTGCCTCTGCTTCGCCATCCATCCTTCCTACTAGCGTGGCGCAGGCTTGCTGCCTCTGCACCGGGCACTTCTCGTCGTTGCGCTCGCCCCCATGGCCCCGGCGTCGAGCTCTTGGGATGGCTCCACCATCCGCGACGACCACATCGAGTTTCTCCGCAAGACGAGGCGGCTGCCGAGCGAGGATCTCGTGCAAGTCCGCCTCGCACTAGCAAGGGAGATCTCGCCGGCGCCGGAGGAAGGCGAGCGAGTGATCTTCTACTCGCATTGCATGCGCGGCATCGGCCTCCCCGCCAGCGGCTTCTTCCGCGCGTTCCTTGAGTTCTACCAGCTCCAGCCGCACCACCTCACCCCCAACACGGTGGTGCTGCTGTCGGCCTTCGTATCTTTGTGCGAGGGCTTCCTCGGCGTCCTCCCCACCATCGAGCTTTGGGGGGAGTTCTTTCAATCCAAGCTCGGCACGGCCGTCTCCGGCGTGTCGGCTCAGTGCGGCGCCTTCATCGCCATGAGGAGGTCCACCGCTGACAACCCCTTTCCTGCCATCGCGCTGATCCAGTCGGTGAAGCTCTGGCAACGGTCTTACTTTTATGTAAAAAACGTTGCCCCGAATGGCGACTACGTCAACTTGCCGGCCTACGTAGCCAGCCCGCTGGCTGGGAGGCCGGCTTCGTGGTCCTACCGGGCCAGATCACTGACGCCGGCTGGAGCCGGAGCCGTCGCCCAACTTCGGGTGCTTATCCAGTCGAACCGCCTCACCGGGCCCGACTTGATCGCCGCCTTCGTCGAGCGCCGGGTCCTTCCGCTCCAAGGCCGGCCTTATCTGATCTGTCAGATGAGCGGCCGCTTCGACCTGAGCCGGCTCAGCACCAGGGAGATGCCTCACGACGAGGTGTCTTATATGGTGAACTACATCGCCAACTGCAAGCTCAAGCCGGATTGGCAGTATGGCATGGCGCCATTCTCTCGCGCCAATCCACCACCAATGGTAAGTTTCTTCCTTTATTCGTTGCCGAATCCTTTTCCGGGCCGACTCTTGATCCTTGGTATGTCTTGAATCAGAATCTCCTTCTTCATCCTCCGACCGGGACCGCGGGGCCGGAACGCGAGTTTTCCCCCGACCGCGAGGCGGACGACCCTGATGACGCCGACTTGGGGGCGGCCGCCCTGGACGACGATGCCGCGGGGGGCGGCGGCGAGACAGGCGGCTCCGGCTTCAGCGCCGGCTTCGAAGACTGGCCCGACGATGACGAGGCCGACCCCGCTCCATGCCGCTAGCCGACGTCCGACCACCAAGGCGCCGGTCCATCCGGCGGGCCGGCTGCACGAGGCGGCATACTAAAGCGTCGAGCGGCACCGACTCCCTTCGGCGGCTGACCGAAGAGGCCTAGGGTGCCCGCGGCGGCAACCAAGCGGGACGAGGCGGCCGCGAAGGCGGCCCACTTCCGCAAAGTGGTGAAGCAGTCGCAGGCAGTCTCGGCGTAAGTTCTGGTCTTTACGCAACTTCCTTTCTTTTCTTTAGTTGATGTTCTTCTAAGTCTTGTCTCCTATTTTGTCAATCAGGGCCCCGCTCACTCTTGAGCGGACTACCGCCGCCTCCATAGTCGCGGAGCGGGAGGGTCTGCAGGCTCCCGTTGCATAGACCCCCGCGCCGAGCTTCAGGCGGCGACGGAGCGGAACACTCGGGAAGCACGGGAGGAGCGGGAGGCGGAAGAGAGAAGGGCAGCCGCCGCCGAGCCGACCCTAGAGATGACGGCGGAGTCGGCCGAGGGGCAGGCCGACGCGGCGGCCAGGGCCCGGGCGGAGGCCGAGGCCGTGGAGAAGATGGCGGAGGCCCCGCGAGAGCAGCCTCTGCAGCTCGTCATCCCCCTTCGTTCCGCACCCCCGGACGTCCCGCAACCCCCGCCGTAAGAGGTCCGCCGCGACCCGCCGGTGGCGGAGAGGGAGGAAGGTCACGTAGTCGTCCTGGAGGGAGGAGTAGTGCCGCCTCCGTCGGCCGGGACCGGCCAAGGCGGCCAGCCCGAGGTGCCGCCTGAGCGGCCGACCGTGCAGGCGGATCTTGTGGTTCTGTCACCGGCTCGCCGGCATGCGGCGAGAGCGGCTTCGGAGCCGGATCCGGAGAGGGCGGCCGCCTCTGGCTCGCTGTCGCATGAGCTGGAGTCGGCCACTGCTAGCTTGCTCGGGTGGACGCAGGGCGACGGGACAGCCGCACTGAACTTGGCGGCGCAAGACGTCCGCAGCCGGCTTCAGGCCCAAGCCACCGCGCTGCAACAATGTACCCGAGAATTTCTCGCGACGCAGGCGGTCGTTCAGGTGAGTTCTTTGTTCTTTATTTCTTTCCGTGGGGGCGCGTCAGTGCACCCACTGGGTGTAGTCCCCGAGTTCCGAGCCGGCTGCTGAGCAGGCGGCTTGGAACTTCTTTGAAGACTTGTTTTACTGACTTACTCTTGCTTGCTTCTTTGTCCTGTTTGCAGGATTACCACAACCTCCATGCCGCTACCTTCAACTCCCAGGTCCGGGAGGCAGACAAGAGGGCAGCCGATCTGACGGAGAGTCGGCGTGAGTGTTTTTGTCTTTCATCTCATGTGGTGGCGCGTCAGCGCACCCACTGGGTGTATTCCCCGAGATTCGGGCCGACTGCTGAGAAGTCGGGTCGGATCTTTCTTGCCGACTTCTTTCTTAACTTTTTTTTCTTTCCATACTGGCAGGAGCCAGTGCCGACTTGAGGTAGCAGTTGGGTATCGCCCAGACCGCCCTTCGCACCAAGGAGGGCGAGTTCAATGCCTTGGCCCAGGAGCGTGACTGCCTGGCCAAGAGACTGGCCGACCAGGAGGAAAGCCACCAAGCGGCCCTGAAGGCGGCCCAGGACAGCGAGGCCGCCCTCAAAGCCGAATTCGAGACCGAGGCGGCGGGCTGGCCCGAGGCAAGGCAAGCTCTGAGCGAAGGCTACGGCCATGTCGAGGACTTGGTCGACGGTAGGCCGCCTTCTCCTTCACTCTTTGCTTGTTTTTGCAAGTCGGTTTATCTCTTGACTTGCTCTGTTTCTTCTTCTTTGTGAAGAGTACTTTCCTAGCCACTCTGTCGCTGCCAACCAAGCCATCGAAGCCCACCGAGAGGCCCGGCGGCAGGCTGGGGTTGAGATCGCGCTGGATGCTAATCGGTCGCTTGAGGAGCAGCTTCTGGCGATCGAGGCACACCTCCAGCCGGCCTACCGCATGCTCCGCCGGCTCCAGCGTGCCGGGGCGCAGGTGCTGGCCGCCCTTTGGCCTGGCGAGGTAATCCCTTGCACCCCCAGCCACACCGCCGACTGGCTGGAGGTAGCCATCGGCCGCCTTGAAGCCTGGAAGGCTTCAGCAGCTCGATCCGGCCCTCCGCGGGCACTAGAGTTCGTCCGGGCTTGGTACCCTGGGCTGAACTTGGATCAGTTGCACACCTGGAGGCAGGAGGCCGACGAGGAGCTGGAGGCGGTGCGGCCGGCTATCATCCGGTGTGCTTCGGCGATCGCTGACTTCACTGACACCAGCGCCTTTGCTCCTGAGGTGAACGAGGACGGCATCGTGCAGCCGGATGACTGGTTCGGGTTAAACCCGGCCGATGGTGAGGACTCGGCGGAGGAGATTGACTCCAGCGACGAGGGCGAGGAGGAAGAGGATGAAGACGGCGAAGATGTCGAGCCGGATGTCGGAGCAGCCGGCCAGCCTCAGCCTGACCTTGCCTCCAGCAACGAGGCACACGGGAACGCTCCGCCTGCCGCCGGCGATGACCAGGCCGAGACTCGCCAGCCGGCCACTCCTCCGGCCGACACCACCGTCTCCACCATTCTTCCTGAAGCTCCAAGCGCTCCCTTGGCTTGATTTATCTTTTACTTCCCTGCTAGTTACTCTTTGAACAAACTTGTTATTTTGCGCAATTCCACCCACTGGGGGTGTATTCAAACTTCGTTGAATGCCGGCCTTTCAAAGGCTCTTTGATGTAAATATTATTATGCATGTGTTTGGCTTCCATTCCGACTTGCTTTTTTATCTTTCGGCTTTCTTTCTTTGCCGCCTTCCCTTGGTTGCCGCCTTCCCAACCGGACAGCTGCTCTGCAGTCTATGGCCGGGTAAGGGGTTCGGCTGTCTAGGAAGGCAAAGGTTCGAGCTCTCTTAGATTTTGGCAGAGTGGGAAAGGAAGCTGGCCAGCTGACTGCTTCGACAGTCGGTTGGTGATGGGGGAAGCCGGCTTGTGTTATGTAAGTTCGTTAGTCCTTAGCCATTTTTCATGTGGGCATCCTTTCCGCCTTTAGCTCTTGCTAGTCGGGCAGCTGATTCTTCGAGCTGTGACTCTCTCAAGAGAGGGCTTGGGTGCCGGCACATTACTTGTCTGACTGCGGGTAGAACTTGGACATAACTCAAGGCGGCAAGTCCCCGGGCCGACTAGTCGAACCCGGTGCCGGACGGAGAAAGTAAATGCAGTAGGGTAATCATGGGAGTGATACCCGGCATACATAGATAAAATAGGGCAGTCCCCGAGAACTCCCCGGGGGCCCGTTGTCTCATACTTAATACAAAAGATAGTGTGATACATACTGCATTTCAACTGTAAAATCTTCGAAGAAGATTGGCATTCCACGGGCGCTCTGACTCCTTGCCGGAGTCGTCTCTCTTGCGTGCCTTCGGCTTCTGTGCGTCGATTAGGTAGTAGGAGTCATTTCCCAGAGCCCGGCTGATGACAAAGGGGCCTTCCCAAGGGGCCGAGAGCTTGTGCTGGCCGGCTATTCGCTGGATTAGCCGGAGCACAAGGTCTCCCTCTTGGAAGGTTCTTGGCTTCACTCTCCGACTTTGGTACCGGCGTAGTCCTTGCTGGTAGATGGCGGACCGACTGAGGGCTAACAACCGTCTTTCTTCCAGCAAGTCAACACCGTCTTCTCTTGCTTCCTTGGCCTCTGCTTTCGTGTACATGGTGACGCGAGGTGAGTCGAACTCGATGTCAGTTGGGATGACGGCCTCGGCACCATATACAAGGAAGAAGGGGGTGAAGCCGGTCGACTTGTTTGGAGTAGTGCGCAGACGCCAGAGGACGGCCGGTAGCTCGTCAAGCCAGCAGCCGGCTGAACGCTCAAGTGGCACGACCAGTCGGGGCTTGAGGCCGGAGAGGATGAGGCCGTTTGCTCGCTCGACTTGGCCGTTTGACTGCGGGTGGGCAACGGGCGCTAAGTCCATTTGGATGCCCTGTGTCGCGCAGAAACGTGCCAATGCTCCCTTTGCGAAATTTGTGCCGTTGTCGGTGATGATACTATGTGGTACGTCGTACCGGTTTGTAATGTCGGCAATGAATGTCACGGCAGTCGGCCCATTCAGCTTCTTGATCGGCTTTGCTTCGATCCACTTGGTAAATTTGTCTATGGCGACAAGCAGATGTGTCATGCCGCCGCGCACTGTCTTGAATGGTCCAACCATGTCCAGCCTCCAGAGGCAAAGGGCCAAGTGATGGGGATGGTCTTGAGTGCAGAAGCCGGCAGGTGTTGCTTGGAGCCAAAGACTTGGCACCCTTTGCAGTGTTTGACTAGTTCCTTGGCATCCACCAATGCAGTCGGCCAGAAGAATCCGTGGCGGAAGGCTTTGGCAACGAGCGCCCTGGAGGCGGCATGGTGGCCACACTCGCCTTGGTGGATGTCTTCGAGGATTGCTATGCCCTTCTCTTGCTCGACGCAGCGTTGGAAGACTCCTGTAGCACTGCGCCTAACTAGCTCTTGATTCATTACTGTGTAGGCTCCGGCTCGACGTTGGACTTGTCTGGCCGAGATCTCGTCAGTCGGTAGTTCTCCATTCACCAGAAACTGGAGGATGGGCTGAGCTCATGATGGAGCCGTGACTTCTTCGACTGCTAAGACGGCTACCGCAACCAGTGTGGGCGGGCTGGGTTGTGAGGAGTTGGAGTCGGCCTCCGCTTGCTGTGCCACTACAGTCCCTGGGCCGGGTTCGGCTACGGCAGTCCCCGGGCCGGTTTCGACTCTGGAAGTCCCCGGGCCGGGTTTGACTATGGAAGTCCCCGAGTTGGCTGCCTTAGTCCCCGGGCCGCCTGCCTGGTCCCCGAAGTCGGATCCGACTGCGTCGGGGTCAGGCGGCACGAAGATGGAACTGGATTCCGAGGAAGGCTTGACAGATGGCTTGAAGAGGTGTTGGAGGGCGACACCTGTTGGTATAGCTTGTCGGGTGGAACCTATCCGTGCCAGGGCATCTGCTTGCTCATTATCGGCTCGCGGCACATGAAGGAACTCGCACCCCTCGAAATATCCGCTGAGCTGCTGGACAAGGAAATAGTAGCTCGCCATGTTCGCGTCCTTGGCATCCCAGTCGCCAGATGATTGCTGAACCACTAAGTCCGAGTTGCCATAACATAGGATCCGGCGGATGCTGAGTTCCTTGGCTAGACGGAGCCCGTGTATGAGCGCCTCGTACTCGGCCACATTGTTGGAGGCGGCAAAGTGTATTTGCAATGTATATCTGAGTTTGTTGCCTTTGGGGAGAGGTGAGGACAATGCCGGCTCCCAAGCCGGTGCGCATCTTGGACCCGTCAAAATGCATCCGCCAATGAGTGGAGTCCAGAGCCGGCGGCAGGTACTGGGTCTTGGCTCAGTCGATGAGGAATTCGGCCAATGCTTGGGACTTGATGGCGGTGCGGGGCTGGTAGTAAATGGTGTACGGAGCCAGTACAATGGCCCATTTCACCACTCGGCCGGATGCATCCCGGCTGCCTATGATCTCGGAAAGCGGGGGCGGTGCATACGACCGTGATGGGATGCTCTTGAAAATAGGGCTTGAGTTTCTTGGAGGCGAAGTACACACCATAGCACATTTTTTGATAGTGCGGGTAGTTCTGCTTAGAGGTGGACAATACTTCGCTCAAATAATATACCGGCCTCTGGACTAGCTGAGCTCAGCCTTCTTCTGGGCACTGAACCACAATGACTGTGCTGACCACCCGGCTGGTGGCAGTGATGTAGATGAGCATGGGCTCCTTCTCAGTTGGGGCCGCCAAGACAGGTGGCGTGGACAGCATCTTCTTCAACTTGTGGAAAGCTTGATCCGCCTGGTCATTCCATTCAAAGTGAGCCGACTTCTTCATAAGTCGGTAGAGGGGGAGAGCCTTCTCTCCGAGCCGGCTCATGAAACGGTTCAAAGATGCCAGGCATCCAGTGAACGTTTGGACGTCTCGCAGCTTGGTAGGGACCTTCATTCTCTCTATGGCCTTGATCTTCACTGGGTTGCACTCGATGCCGCATTCGGAGACCAGAAAGCCCAGAAGTTGGCAGGCTGGTACTCCAAACACACATTTCTCTGGGTTGAGCTTGATCTGAAACCGATGCAAGTTCTCAAAGGTTTCCTTGAGGTCTTCCAGCAGGGTGCCGTGTTTTTCCGTCTTCACCACAACGTCGTCTACATAGACGTGGGCATTTCTGCATGCAACGCTGAAAAGTGGCACCAGCATTTCTCAGGCCGAATGTCATAGTCAGGTAATAGAAAGCTCCAAATTGGTTGATGAAGGCGGTCTTCAAGCGATCAGCCGGGTTCAACTTTATCAGGTGGTAGCCGGAATAGGCGTCCAAGAAACTCAGCAGCTCGCATCCGGCCGTGGAGTCTATCATTTGGTCAATTCTTGGCAGGGCAAACGGATCTTTGGGGCAGGCTTTGTTGAGGCTGGTGTAATCGATACACATGCGCCACTGCTTGTTCTTCTTCAGCACGATGACCGGGTTGGCAAGCCATTCCGGAAAGAACACTTCCATAATGAAGCCGGCTGCCAGAAGCCAGGCTATCTCTTCTCCGACTACTCTTGTCTTCTCTTCTGACAGGCGGCGCAAGGGCTGCCTGACCGGCTTTGCATCAAATCAGACGTGTAGCTTGTGCTCGGCGAAATCCGTCGGGACACCCGGCATGTCTTTGGGAGACCATACAAAGACGTCCCGATTCTCATGGAGGAAATCGACGAGCTCGCCTTCCTATTTGCTGTCAAGGCATGTGCCTATGACAGCGTGCCTCTCTGGGTGCTCCGGGTCCAGGGGTATCTTCTTTGTCTCTTTGGCCGGCTGGAAAGAACCTTGAGCTTCACATTCTTTGGGGTCAAGAGACAAAGTCGGCTGCTTGCCAGCCAAGGCCACAACTTGGTCCAGCATCTTCTTTTCTTCGGCAATCACGAGGGACTCGGCCAGCCGACTACTGGCAGCTGCACACTCAGAAGACTTCTTGTAGTCTCTGGCTATGGTGATAATGCCCTTGGAACTCGGCATCTTCATCTTGAGGTAGGCATAGTGGGGCACAGCCATAAACTTGGCCAACGCTGGTCGGCCAAGCAATGCGTGGTACGGGCTCTCCAAATCCACCACCTCGAACCATATTGCCTCTCGCCGGAAATGATCCTTGTCTCCAAAGAGGACATCCATCTTGATCTTGCCAATTGGTGAGCAGGACAAGCCGGGTATGATACCATGGAACACGATCCGGCTAGGCATGAGTTGCTTCGGCTTGATGTTGAGCTGCTCCATGGTATCTCGGTACAGAATGTTGATACTGCTCCCGCCGTCTATTAGTACGCGGGAGAAACGAGCGGTGCGCCTCTCCGTTGCCAGGGTAGCATCCAAAACAAGGGCATAGGAGCCGGGGGACGGCATCACCTCTGGGTGGTCGTCCCGGCTCCAGCTGATGGGTTTCTCCGACCAGTGCATAAACTCAGGGTTACTGGAGGCGACCGCGTTGACTTCTTGGTGTTGTCGGTGCCGACTTCGCCGATCGTCTGGTTGGCTCGTGAAGACGACGTAGGCGGCATGCTCGTCAGGGAACTCGTCGTGGACGGCTCCGACTGCTGGTCGAGCGGCCGGCTGCTGGGGGGCAGGAGGCGGCTGGCCCACAAGTGGAGGCGGCAACAGCCCCTCGCCCTTGGAGATTCGGGTGAGCCAATGGCACTTCCGAGTCATATGGTTGGACGGCTTCGCACCGCTGTGGAACTTGCAGGGGGCGTCGAGAGTTTGCTCGTAGGAGAAAGCCGGCTGCCAAGCCGGCCTGGCGCCCTTCGGTTTCTTGGGAGCCGACCGTCCCTCAGGCTGCTCATCTTCGACCGTCGCCACCTACCGACTAGCGGAAGGCGGCATCTGGGCTTTGCGCTTGTTGTCGTTCTGATATGGCCGCCGAGTGGACTCTCCAGCCGGTGTCTTGGGAGCCGGCATAAGCACTTTCCCGAAAGCGTCGACTCGAAGCTCGGTCTTCATGGAGGAATCAGCCGTGGCATATTTGTTCGCGATGATCAGCAGTTCATCAAGGGTAGTCGGCTCGTCGCAGAGGAGTCGGTGCTTGAGGAGGGTGCCCTCTCGGCACCCGACCGTGAAGTACTCGATCGCCTGAACCTCGTGCACCCCTTCGCAGGAGTTTCGGAGCTCGGCCCAACGTGTGAGGTAGTCACGAGTCGACTCGTCGGGTCCTTGCACACACAAGGAGAGCTGTCGGGGCTTGGGTGCCCGCTTGTAGGTGCTGGTGAAGTTGCAGATGAAGGCTTCCGTGAAGTTGAGCCAGCTGTTGATGCTGTAGGGCTTGAGGCTGTTGAGCCAGGTGCGTGTCGTGCCTTGGAGCATCAGGGGGACATACTTCATGGCAACGCGTCGGTTGCCGTTTGCTATGCGAACCGCGGTGGAGTAGTCGATCAACCAGTCCTCCGGCTTCACGAGCCGTTATACATGGGCGTGTTTCTTGGGAGCGAAAACCCTTTGGGAAAGGGCTCGTCGCGGATGCGAGGGCCGAAACAAGGTGGGCCGACATCATCTTCTTCTTCTAGGGCCAGGGATCGTGCAAGGCGGTCTATCCGATGGCGGGCATCGTTCTCGCCGACTCCTTCGCGGCGACCAAGTCGGCCGCTAAGAGTCGGATGCTCGATAGGCGGTAGGGTGGGGTATCTCTCCCCGCGGGGTGGAGGAGGGGGCAAGTCGCCTCGTCTCTCCACGCCTCGGGGACGGCCTTCCGCCTCGCGCTCGATGGTGATTCGTGTCCGGCTGCAGCTAGCAGCCGGCTCCTTCTCTTGTCTCGCACGGGCGCCGCCCGCAGTCGGCGTACGCGATGTCTCACCGTGCTCTCGGCGAGGGGGGCTTCCAGCTCGGACGCCGGCTTCGTGTCGCGCTGCAGCCGCGTCGATCAGTTGTTGGATGCGTCTAGTCATGTAGGGGAGCTCGTCGACCCCCAGTCCGTTGAGCTCGTCAACGATCGACTGGGCGGCACGTAGATTCTCGAGGGGCGTGGCGTAGACCGGGCGGTCCGCACCCAGCATGCTGGCGATGGCCGCGCCGCGTTTCTTGACGGCGCCGACCCGGCTTGGCCCCTCTGGAGGCAGCGTGCCGAAGGCGGCGCGGTCGACCTCGCGCTGGTGGGCTTCCGTGAGGCGTCTCATGGTGTTTATCTTCTGGCCCTCCGTGACGATGGCAAGGCGGCGAGCCTCCAGCGCCTCGGCGTCGGCGTCGGCAGGAATGGGGACGGACAAGTCCTGTAGCACATCTTGCAGGGCGTCGTGGGTGTTCTCGGCGGAGGCGGCTCCGTGGTTGATGACTAGCACCTCAGTGATGGTGCTGCCGCCACTGTCAACTCGCGGGAGGGGATCTTCGAAGACGATCACGTCGGTGGGGAAGGCGTCAGGCGATGCCGTGTCGGAGTCGACAAGCATCGGGTCGGTGGAGCCGACCGACTCCAAGTCCGCGGTAGGCTCGCCGGAGACGTGGAGTTGGTCGAGGAACCTGACGAGGAGGCTTTCGAGGCAGCCGGTGCCCGCGTCAGATGCGGGCTCGTCGGAGATGCAAACCTCGCCAAGGAGATCAGCGAGGCAGCTTGCCGCGCAAGCGTCGTCGATGCTTTGCAGCGCGTTGGGGCAAGTGCCATCGGGCGTGCCTGGCTGGCTATGCTCGCTGGGGAGGAAAAGGGTTCCCGTCCAGAGCAAGTCTCCGGACGACGGTGCACCTGGCCCCATGGTGGGCGCCAAATGTCGGGTGGTAGGTGCGACATATGCCTACGGATGGCTTATCATTGTGGGAGCCAGTAAGACGTCGCCGGTGCCTGGAAACGGGATAAGGCGAAGACATGCACGCCGGCGAATCTTACCCAGCTCCGGGGCTCTCCGTGGAGATAACACACCTATTGCTGCTCTGCGGGGTCTCCGCATGATCACTAGATCAACAAGTGGCTACAAGATGCTCCTTGAGCTGTTCGGTGGGAGGAGGAAGAAGGGCAAGGCTAGCTCTCTTCTCTCCCTATGGCAGTGTAAAGAACTATATGAGATCAACCCTTTGCATGGGTGTCCCGGGGGGTTTATATAGGCCTACCCCCCGGGGGTACAATGGTAATCCGGCTGGGTGCGGGCCCAGGCCGTCAATGTCTACAACCGCCGTCTTCTCCGCCGGCTTCTGGGGCCTGCCGACTGGTGGGTCCCGCCGGCTGTCAGCCCGTTGGTCGACAGGCCAGCCCCACCGCATGGGGGATCTTGTTGGGGGCTGGTTACTATGGCCTCGCCTCTGATGATGAGGGTTTTATCGAGGTAAGCATGGCTACAGTGCCGCCGCCTTGCGGGCTCCCACTGTAGCCATTCCGCATCTCACCTGCTTAAACGGTGCGCGCACCCCGAGGGGAGCAAGCCCGCTACTGGAAGCCGGCCCGACCTTGGGCCGGCTAGGGGAGGCCAGGCCGCCTTCGGATGTCTCTCTGACAGAAGGGGCCCGCCACCTGCAGGCCGTACTGGCGTCCCGTCGTGGATGGCGTCATGATTCTCATGGCAATAGTGCCACGCCGCACGGGGGATGGCCGCCCCGTATGGCGTACTATGGCCATGTATCTTCCGGGATTCGGGGGTGGTAGGGCTTGCTGTAGCCACGCCCCGTCCCATCACCGTTATGGGTGATGGTCTTTAGAATGCGGCGTTCGGCCGCCTGCTTCTTGGAGTCGGCCCTTCACGGGCCGCCTTCTTGGAGTCGGTCCTTCATGGGTCGTCTTCTTGGAGTTGGTCCTTCATGGGTCGGTTTCTTGGAGTCGGCCCGATCGTGGCACCCTCCAAAGGTTGTTTTATGGCTGGGCCGCCTTCCACCAGCCGGCTTAGGCGATAGCCGGCCGGAGGAAGGCGGCCCCACCTCTTAGGTGCTTCGAGGTCCGATCGGCCTGTTGTTTTTTCTGAGGGCCAAAGGGAGCCGGTTAGGCTACCCGTGGTCATTTACTCCGACAAGGAGTGCTCAATATTGTGCACCACGACCAAGGCAGAGAGAAAAATGAGAGAACTACGTAATTAATGCATGAGTTTAATTAGGGTAGTTTTGTAAAGTATGAGATACATTCCTCCAATCGCAAAATGCCTTGGTTCATTAGATTTGAGCCCTATAAACCGGAAGGGAGGGAGTATTGCACGCGGTGTAGTCTAGTCACTTGTTTTTTTGACACGAAGAAGGAACTTTATTGGATGATTGATATACGGTTACATTCAGCTAGTCACTTGTTGAAATCTCTAGAAAGGCAAATACTCCTTTCCGGTTTACAGGGCTATACTACTCCCTCCGTCTAGGTGTGTAAGTCATCTTACGAAAACCAAATAATCCCAAAACACTTAGGCGTGGTGCATTAACTTCTACCTTGTGTCTTGTTTCTTGACATATCAACCAATAAGAGATGAGAGGTGTGCATGCTTTTAATGACTTGAGACTACCAAACACGACATCCAATGGCTAGTTCATTGCATGCAATGCTATTAATTAGCATATAAACATTGGTGACCCTAGGAGGAAATGGTGCTAAGCGGGTGGACCTATGCAGAATGACTATTAACCAATGGATGATGGAGTTTAATTGTTAAACAATTCAATGAGGGAAGCTTGGCTACAAATTCAATGACTTACTCACCTAGACAGAGGGAGTAGCAAGTACTAGTACTACTACAATAGTGGGCTCAAATAGCAATTTTGCCTCATGCAAGAGCCTGGCTACTATATGCGTGCTCCAAGGCACCGCACCACGCGAGCGTTCGCAACTGCCACGTTTGGGTTGCGCTTGGCTCTTCGTCTCTTCGAGAAGATGAACAATGATGTTACTCCTACTTCTACAGTATCGAATCCACTACTGCATGTCCGTCCATCTCGTGCGGGAGGGATAGCATGTAGCGAAAGCTTCTACTACTCCTGCCAGCCACCACGCTCATGCGCGAGGGAGGGATGCAACTTCATTGACTTACTGCTCCTGCCTTTGCGTCTATGATAGGTGGGCCCAACAGGTGGTTGGCCCACCTGTCATGCAGCCAAAGGCAGGTGCAGTTAAGGCACCGGAGCTCAGTCCGCGAGGGAGAGGGCGTTGTAGTGATCAAACTTCTCGGTCTTGTACGAGTTGACGCGACACATCAAAGCACTGCACTCGATATAAGTCTTTTTACACATTTCAAATGGACTACAACATACGGATGTATGTAGACATATTCTGCTTCGTATGTAGTCACTTGTTGCAATCTCTAAAAAGACTTATATTTGGAAACGGAGGGAGTACAACACATGCATGCATGCCGTGACTTTCCTTTTGATACTTGCATGTGTTGATTTGATGCACCTTGCCAAATTTTGACTATAAATTTAACTAACCAAATTTTCATGCATGTCACAAAAAATTACAGGGCTGTTTGGATTGTGACTATGTTTGTCTTATGTTGCCACATTATTTTTCCCACACTTGCCACACTTGCCTAACTTCAGTTGCTGAAATTGTTAGACACACTTTGGCTTGCCTAAGGGAATCTTGCCACAATTTTTGTGTCTATGACATGTGGGGTTCACTACTAATTCTTGTCTTAGGTGTGGCTAATAAAAAAGACTTATATTTAGGAATGGAGGGAGTAGAAAATATAAATAATAATGCATGTTGGGGCAACCCACATTTCCGCTAATTTTAGCTGTGGGCTTGTTCACAACTTTTACGCGTGGGTGGTTGTTCATTTAATGGAGGGACTTGTACCAGACTTGAACGATACAAAGTGCGACCTGGCACACTGTAACACCACTTGGAACAAGCGGGTAGTACACAATTTCAAACGA
Source organism: Triticum dicoccoides (assembly GCF_002162155.2). NCBI lineage: Eukaryota > Viridiplantae > Streptophyta > Magnoliopsida > Poales > Poaceae > Triticum > Triticum dicoccoides. The sequence goes on from NC_041383.1 coordinate 405,068,477, forward strand.
TTGTTTTGATGGAGTGAAAAAGGAAAACTACCCCACTACGTATATATAGGCCGGAGCCTCCGTGCTTGCTTACTAGGGTTGCTCTATTCACACACTCTCATCCTCTCCAGATCTAAACAAGATAGGGGTGGTAACACTGTCTTTCTCCCTTCAAAGAACACTGTCTTTCTATACTCACCACTGGTTACAGGTCCGGACGTGTCCTCCTCCGCCGGTGAAGGGGAGGAGGGGCAGCATTTAGGCCGTCGTCAACAGCGAGGGAGGAGACCCACTGCCGGCCGCACCGTTATCTCTGACCGAGCGCCGGCGCGTTGGTCCTCCGATCCCTTCGTCGTTGCCTATGGGTGGATCCGGCCTCCCGCCGCCCACCTATCCACATCCCGACGACCTTCAGGTATATCTTCATTTGAAACCGCCTTAGCTCTACTTCCCCAGCTCACTACGTCACTGCATGTGCATCATTTTCTACCTCTTAGCCCCTCTCGATCGGATGGTCCAACGTCACCTATTTTTTTCTTCTATTTCCAGAGGTAAAGCTACTTCATGGAGTCGAATTTTGTACTCCCTCCATCCAGAAATACTTGTTATTTTAATGGATGTATCTAGATGTATTTTAGTTCTAGACACGTCCATTTTGATGACAAGTAATTTCGGACGGAGGGAGTACTTGATTCAAACAAGAAATAAAGTGGGGGTGGGGGAATTTAGTATGTACATCGGACTTGGTACAAACAGGAAGGAAAGGGGGTGAAAGTAGTATAGACTGGTCATCCAACCGGTCTCTTGGTCGAAAAGGGAAATATAGGGGTTACGCTGTACATAGTGGTATGACCAGGACTAGATTTGTTATCCACACATAGGAGTAGGTGGCTAGAGTGAACAAAAATGGGACCAACCCAGATATGTTTCTTGGATGTTTGTTTCTCGGGGAAACAAACTATGAATCACCACTTTATGCCCCTGTTTACGTACATGGTGCTGGACTGCTGGTGCACCCACTGTCCCATGCCCTTATACCAAATATTTAGCTGTTCTTAATCTAATGTCCCTGGTAAAAATGAAGCCATACCAGTGTTATAAGCCATGACAAGTTTAGCCAAGTGTTTTTGCATGTAATTGTTTGAGACTCTGACAGTTTCCTCTGTAGATTTTTGTGCAAACAAGGATATCCAATTCACCTGGTTGCTGTTGTGACCTTTTGGTGCACTACACAAAACTCTTCTTAAAAGAAGTGACTTTGTGCTATTTAACTGGAATGTCAGAATGGAACAGTTGGTTCATTTCGGTGGGACTACACAAAGGGAGATCTATGTTCCAATCCTCATCATCCATATTGGTGCCATAACCTTCCTTTAGGTAAGAATGATATTTAATGCATGTGTTCATCTCTATTTTCAGACTGCCATGAGAAAATAATGCTATTTTTTACTAGTACACTTGTACTCCCTCACTGACAAAACCAATTCTGAAATAGAAGGCCAATCATGTACTTGGTTTCACCAACTGGTGAGGAGAAAGAGAAACAGAGCATGAAGAGGAGGAAGAAGAAGAATAAACAGTGCCAAGGCGATCTTGCTGAAGCCAGAGGCCTCAGTCGAGGCCATTCAAGGGCTCCGGCAACGACTACCTTACATGTGAGACGATCCTCCAGGGAGCCCTTCCAGTTCTGTTGTCTCACTTAATTAATTAGGAGTACTTAAGTACCACTAATTTATTGCTACCTAGTTAGAGTAATATGCTAATGTCTTCCTATCCTTTCTCACTAAGCTAATGAAGGTTTCACCTTGTTCCTACTTGTGCAAATAGGGATCATGTTGTGCCAATCATACATTTTAGTGGAACTACACAAGACAATACAATGAACTGTATCCCAGATAGTGCTTTAACTCTGCTGGAAGTTCTTGATAATCTTTTGATATAATCTCAGCACTGCTAAACAAGAGTGATTTCAACCATACATTTTAAGTGCACAAAAATATATACTATTGAGTGATTCCAGTGAGTGCTTTATCATCTCTTATGGGACTACATGAATAAGCTTTTTTTCTCAGGTTGGTATGGGCCTAAGGCCTTCATCCATATTAGTTGTCATCTCTATTTGTATCGTGCTACTATCATGAGAAACTCATTTATCTTCGCATGTTAAAGTTTTGCAACCTATGATAAATGGCAATGCTTTGAGTGTTGAGCTAATTGGCACTGATTAAATAAACTAATACCTCTCTTTAAGCAAGACTACTATGTTGCTAACTTTACCCATTAAGATAATGAGGGTTCTTCTATTTGTTAGTGTATGTTTCATCAACTAGTCCCACTATTACAGTAATCTCTCTCTCTCAATATATGTGCCAACAGGGATGCTCAATTTTGGTGGAACTGCACAAAAACTTTGGGTGCTTCATTGCCTCGACAGCTTCCGTCCTTTCCTGTCAGTCGCTAATCTCGGCTTGCTTTCTTCCTTTGTTGTCAGTCGCTTCACTTATCTCGGCTTCTAGTTAAAGGAAATAGTAATTGATATGCTACCTCACACAGGTTGGTACTGGTCTTTATCCTGATTATTGTGCTTGTCATGTATTGGTAATTTGGTATTGTGCTACTGTTTGCCGATTTTATAAAGGAGTAACTTGGAGCCTGAACTCACAGGCAAATCATTGCATTGGGTGATTTCAGTAGAACTGCACAAAATGATCAGATGGACAGATACTTATGCTGCTGCTATGTACTCCAAAGTTCACTCAGACAAGCATCGATGTTGACAAGAAGTGCCTATATTCATTCGAGTATCAACCGGCGTCAACCAGTTTTCAAACTCCAAGTATTAGGAGAGTGAACGCCAAAAATATTGCTTGGCACATAGCCCAGAAGAACATAGTCCAGTCTTTGGTCCCAACTTGTGCCTTTTGGTTATCGGCAGATATGGTAGCAAATTGTATGGCATGGAGTCTAAAGATTCCAGAAAAGTTGGTTGACGCGTATATTCATCTGGCACTTAATCGGTCTGCATGCCAGGGATGCTCCATTTCAGTTGAACTGCACAAAAAATTTGGGTGGTTCATTTTATCAACCGCCTCCTTTCTCGTCTGCAATGTACAATTTTGGCGAGCTACAGGACCAAGATGAGCCAGTAAACTAGTTGGATGAAAGTAGTGGCCAAGTTGCTCAAACGTCGCGCGGCATGAGGCCACTATTTGAGGATAAACCTACAAACAAAGTTCAGATTGTCTGTGCTTCCTCTTATGTGCTCGAAAGTTTACTCGTACAAGAATTAATTTTAGCAAGAAGAACCTCCGACTGAACACCATTTACTAGTCTGTACCCTAGGTAATTAAAGTTCGTCCATGGATCATATTGGATGTGATCTCAATCATTTGGATGCATAAACATACTGAACATGTGTATATCTGAATCTTTTTGTGAATTATGTATGAATATTGTCGTGTGATCTATCAATCATTTGGATGCATAGATATGCTGAACTTGTGTATATATGAATCTTTTGAGTTGTTGATAGTGAATGTTGGCTATGAATATGAATGTGTCCTGTGAACCTGAGTTTGATACGAATGTTTACCTTTTCTGTTGTATTTGTGTGTGAACTTGTTAGTATGCCTACTATGGGGTATGTGATGTGTGGGTGTCAACGGCACACCTTCTTCCCGAGAAGAATTGCACCTGCTTTGATAGGGTAGCAACGGCGCATTAGCTCTTTTTAATCTTTTTATTACTCTGTCTTCCCCTCTCCCCTGTTCAACCCCTGCCGTAATGTTTTCGGCCTCAAAACAAACATAGTACTGCATTGTTTTTGGGGCTTGATGAAAAATCGAGTGATGGTTTCTCTAGCTTGGCCCGCCCAGCAAATGGGCTGCTGGTCCACCACGACGGACTGGGAGGCTAAAAATACAAGTTGTATGGTGCAGAGGCAAGTAAAAAAATGCTATCAAGAGCCATCCATTGAAGAAAAAAAACGCTCCTGATGTGCTTCTTCAGTCGTGCCGCCGGCCCCCTCTTTAATCCAGTTTGCTCGGGGATCTGGTATCATTTTTTTCCATAGGGCGAACAAGTATCAGCTAGGCCTAGGTTTTGTATTTTAACATGTGTAGCCCACGACATACGGAGACAGTGGTTTAAACTTATTTTTTGAGGCCCATACCGGCCTATGGGCTTTTTCTTAAAGATTGGCAGCCCAATGTATTTTTTTAATAAAACGCAGGTCTCTGTTCTATTTATCTATATATAAGAATAATAATGCTGTGTCCAATTTATGTTTTCCCTTCTAACCACATTATATATATTTATATTATTACTATTATCGTATATTTTATAGAGACTTATATATACATTATAAAAACATCCCACGTGTTATTAACTTATAAAAGTAAATGTTTAACATAAGTTGGCAAAGAAAATCCTGGTTGTTTTTGACTCAAAGGCAAGGAAAATCCTGGTGATTGTGTACAAAAGCTTGCGAAGATTTTAAGGACCAATTTAATAATAACGCGCTCATTTTTATTTTGAGAAATAACTTGCTAATTTGCTAATTATATATATATATATGTAAAATGTGCCTCTCTGGTTTATTTTTTGATATTAATTTCTAACATAACATTATATATATAACGAGCCCAACTAATTCGTGTATTTCAAGGAAGTGCAAATGGGCTGGGATTTCTTAGAAAATATAAATGGGCCTGATTGACGTGAAATTATTTGTTCACCCAGCCCAGCAAATGGACTGTACATTCTAGAAAACATGGGTTAAATATATGCCACATTTTTGCTCGCTGACATGTGGGCCAAAAGGTCGAAGCCTACGCAGGGCGTTGTCAACTTGGTCCACAAATGATTTTGACATCCACAACCATTGGATTTATATCCAACGGCCGGCATGCATCTTCAATCTCTCGTCTTCTTCCTCCAGCGTCGCCGGGACCGCCTGCTCCAGCCTCCGGCAGCGAGCGGCTCTGCTTAGCACACATCGCTGCGAAGTGCTACCCCACCGCCGACCAGGCTATCCCTCCACCCTGCACACCTCCTGTTATTCTCCACCGACTGCAGCCCCACGCCGCACCAGAACCAGTTATAACCCTTCTCCTCCTCTCAATCTGCGACTCCACTGCCGCGTCTTCCCATCTCTGAGTCTTTCCCGTCCAGGGCCTCGCCATCATCCACCGCTTCGCTGCGCTCAGTGTGGCGTGATCAACAAACGAGAGTCATCGGAAGAGGACTGTACGTGGAGAGCCTGACGGCTGGGACCCACGAGGTCCATGGTCGCACGCAAGGAAAGTTCCTCCTTATTAAGCTGAAAAAATGTTTCCTCGACCTGACAGCTAGGACCCACCGGTTGTATCCCCGCACGGAAGGAACTGCCTCCTTGTTATGCGAAAAAAAATATTCCTCCCGTTGACAGCTGGGACCCGTAAGATTTGGTGGCTGACTTGTGGGCCTACTAAGCGCAAATGATTCTAGCAGCTGGACCATTGGATGTTAATCCAACATCCGTGCTCCTTCTTCAACCTCTGTCCTTGCTCCTGTCTCCCGTGGGCGGCACCGCGGGTGTGCTTCCGCGCACCCGAACCAGTCAAGTTTCCCACTCCTCTCCATCTGCGACTCCACTGCCCCGTCTTCCCCATCTCTGGGTCGTTCCAGTCTGGGGCCTCGCCATCGTCCATCGGCCTTGGGGCGCTCGGCACGGTGTGGTCAACATGGTCAACAATTGAGAGTTATCGGAAGATGACTGTACGTGAGAGGCTGACAGTGGGGACGCACCACGCCCATGGACGCATGCTTGCAACGGAACGCAGCATGGTCAACGTGGTCAAGGAACGACTTCCATCGGAAGTGTACTGTATGTGGAGAGGCTGACAGCTGGGTTCACGGCCGCAGCAAGGAAGTGCCTCCTTATTACACGGGAAATAATGATTCCTCCACCTGATAGCAGGGACCCACTGGACGGGCCACCATATTTTGTGAATTGAACGTTTTCCCCTGACAGCTCGGACCCACCTGACGAGCCACCGTATTTCGTGAAAAACATTCCCCCTGCTGTTAGCTCAGATCCACCGGAAGTGCCTCCTTATTACATAGAAAAAATGAATACTCCCCCTACTAGCTGGGACCCACCTTGGTGGGAGGCTGACTTGTGGGCCTACTAAGTTGACGGGGATGGAGGGCTTTGTCAACTTAGTCAATATATACGATTCTAGCTCCAATGACCGTATGATGTCCATCCAACGGACGTAGTGCTTCTTCAACCTCTGGTCTACTTGCTCCAGCGTCCCAAAGCAGCGCCGGTCGTGCCGCGTGCTCCTGCCTCCCGTGGCCTGCTGTGATGCCACGGAGGCCTCACCGCCCCCTACTACTCCCGCCGCTAGCCAGGCCATCCCTCTACTCACCCACACCCGTTGTTATTCTACGGCGACGACAACCTCACACCGCAGCCTCTACGCGTGGGCATCCACTGCCCCGTCTTCCCCGGCTCCACGTCCTCCCCTTCCTAGGCCTCACCGTCGTCCACCGCCTTGGTGCTCTCGGTGCGGCATGGTCAACGTGGTCAAGAAACGACTTCCATCGGACGTGGACTGTACTTGGAGAGGCCGACAGCTAGGTCCACGGCCGCAGCAAGGAAGTGCCTCCTTATTACACGGAAAGTAATGATTCCTCCACCTGATAGCAGGGACCCACCGGACGGACCACCGTATTTCACAAAAAAAACGTTTCCCCCTGACTGCTGGGACCTACCAGCTACATCTTCGCACGCAAGGAAGTGCGTCCATATTACAAGCAAAAAATGATTCACCCCCTGACTGCTGGGACCCACCAGCTACATCTTCGCACGCAAGGTAGTGCGTCCGGGCGAAAAAAAACGATTCACCCTCCTGACTGTTGGGATCCACCAGCTACATCTTCGCACGCGAGGATGTGCCTGACAGTCGGGACCCACCTAGTCGAAGCGTACGTAGGGTTGTCATTCTGGCCGCGAACGTGTATGTACATACTCATCAATGTAGAGGCACACACGTGTCGTAGTAGAGGCGTGCACGTAGCATGTACACGTACATACAGCGGCCAGTGTGCAAGAAAGAAAATACGGCCACATACGTACATACGGGCGGGGTCTCGAACGCCTATTCGCGGATACGTACGGCCAGGGCTCGTGTACATGGCTGGGTCGGAATGGAGAAACAGCGTCGTCGTCGTGTTCATGGCGAGCCAACCGACTGGGTCGGAACAAAATGCGTCGTCGTGTTCATCGGGAGGGCTTGGACGGAACAAGCAATGGAAATGAGGCCTGGCGTACCGCAGAACAAAGGAAACGGCCTTGTGTTTGACCGGCCACGTTCGAAATGGGATCCTGTTCATCGGGAGGGGTCAAGCATACCGCAAAACGGAGGAAACAGACTTGTGTTGGACTTCCTACGGTCGAAACGGGGTCTTGTTGATCGGGAGGGGTGTGGCATACCGCAAAACGGACGAAACGGACTTGTGTTGGAGCGCTACGGTCGAAACAGGGGTCCTGCTCATCGGGAGGGGTGTGGCGTACCGTAAACGGGACTCCACGGGATATTGTTCATCTCCACCGTCGACCACCTCCAGCCTCCACGGGCTACTGTTCATCCACCGTCGACCTCCTCCAGCCTCCACCTGCAACTATTCATCCACGGGCTCCTGTTCATCCAGCCTCCACCGTGCGCTACACCACCGTCTACTGTTCAACCACCCCTCTCCACGGGCTCCTGTTCAACCACCCCTCCACGGGCTATTGTTCATCCACCCCTCCACCGTCTACTATTCATCCAACCACGGGGTTGTCCTGTTCATCCATCCCTCAACGGGGTCCTGTTCATCCAGCCCCAACCAGCTCGATCGATCGGGGTCCTGTTCATCTAGAGGCAACACCACGGGGTCCTGTTCATCCACCCC